>NW_027174163.1:0-39588 GCF_000499845.2 Phaseolus vulgaris | reverse complement strand
TCTCCTTGCCTGGGTGCAAACAACACACGAAAGTGCTGTGTGAATTTTTTTCAGCGCAATACGGACCCAGAATGAAATTGCAGAAATTAGGCCCGAATTTCACAAGTTTCGGTAGAGGATAGCCTTGGTTTTGCACAAAATTTCTGAAAAATTCTCCCGGAATAGTTTTTTCCTGAAATTCCACCCAAGAATCTCCACTGAATTTGGGACAAAACGCGACAAATTCAGGTCAAACGGATGAGTATTCACCCACGAAAAAAATCAAACAGTTTCACACACAAACGAACCTTCCTCTCAGCCCTGGCAGTGACGAATAAAAAATTTATTGCCAATCCTGTGGGACGAATCTGGGGCTCAAACCTCAGCCAAAACTCAATAGACACAGTGACGAATGCCTGGTAAAAATTTCAGACCAAAATACCCAAGGAGTAAGGCGTAGTAAGTCCCAGACCGAGAGTGAACAAAACCGGTTTTCCGAAAACAAAACGTCCTGGCTTTTCTTCCCCGTATCTTCCTTTTGTGATTCGTTTATGGACGTGCCTCCTTGCCTGGGTGCAAACAACACACGAAAGTGCCTGTGTGAATTTTTTCAGCGCAATACGGACCCAGAATGAAATTGCAGAAATTAGGCCCGAATTTCACAAGTTTCGGTAGAGGATAGCCTTGGTTTTGCACAAAATTTCTGAAAAATTCTCCCGGAATAGTTTTTTCCTGAAATTCCACCCAAGAATCTCCACTGAATTTGGGACAAAACGCGACAAATTCAGGTCAAACGGATGAGTATTCACCCACGAAAAAAATCAAACAGTTTCACACACAAACGAACCTTCCTCTCAGCCCTGGCAGTGACGAATAAAAAATTTATTGCCAATCCTGTGGGACGAATCTGGGGCTCAAACCTCAGCCAAAACTCAATAGACACAGTGACGAATGCCTGGTAAAAATTTCAGACCAAAATACCCAAGGAGTAAGGCGTAGTAAGTCCCAGACCGAGAGTGAACAAAACCGGTTTTCCGAAAACAAAACGTCCTGGCTTTTCTTCCCCGTATCTTCCTTTTGTGATTCGTTTATGGACGTGCCTCCTTGCCTGGGTGCAAACAACACACGAAAGTGCCTGTGTGAATTTTTTTCAGCGCAATACGGACCCAGAATGAAATTGCAGAAATTAGGCCCGAATTTCACAAGTTTCGGTAGAGGATAGCCTTGGTTTTGCACAAAATTTCTGAAAAATTCTCCCGGAATAGTTTTTTCCTGAAATTCCACCCAAGAATCTCCACTGAATTTGGGACAAAACGCGACAAACTTCAGGTCAAACGGATGAGTATTCACCCACGAAAAAAATCAAACAGTTTCACACACAAACGAACCTTCCTCTCAGCCCTGGCAGTGACGAATAAAAAATTTATTGCCAATCCTGTGGGACGAATCTGGGGCTCAAACCTCAGCCAAAACTCAATAGACACAGTGACGAATGCCTGGTAAAAATTTCAGACCAAAATACCCAAGGAGTAAGGCGTAGTAAGTCCCAGACCGAGAGTGAACAAAACCGGTTTTCCGAAAACAAAACGTCCTGGCTTTTCTTCCCCGTATCTTCCTTTTGTGATTCGTTTATGGACGTGCCTCCTTGCCTGGGTGCAAACAACACACGAAAGTGCCTGTGTGAATTTTTTCAGCGCAATACGGACCCAGAATGAAATTGCAGAAATTAGGCCCGAATTTCACAAGTTTCGGTAGAGGATAGCCTTGGTTTTGCACAAAATTTCTGAAAAATTCTCCCGGAATAGTTTTTTCCTGAAATTCCACCCAAGAATCTCCACTGAATTTGGGACAAAACGCGACAAACTTCAGGTCAAACGGATGAGTATTCACCCACGAAAAAAATCAAACAGTTTCACACACAAACGAACCTTCCTCTCAGCCCTGGCAGTGACGAATAAAAAATTTATTGCCAATCCTGTGGGACGAATCTGGGGCTCAAACCTCAGCCAAAACTCAATAGACACAGTGACGAATGCCTGGTAAAAATTTCAGACCAAAATACCCAAGGAGTAAGGCGTAGTAAGTCCCAGACCGAGAGTGAACAAAACCGGTTTTCCGAAAACAAAACGTCCTGGCTTTTCTTCCCCGTATCTTCCTTTTGTGATTCGTTTATGGACGTGCCTCCTTGCCTGGGTGCAAACAACACACCAAAGTGCTGTGTGAATTTTTTTCAGCGCAATACGGACCCAGAATGAAATTGCAGAAATTAGGCCCGAATTTCACAAGTTTCGGTAGAGGATAGCCTTGGTTTTGCACAAAATTTCTGAAAAATTCTCCCGGAATAGTTTTTTCCTGAAATTCCACCCAAGAATCTCCACTGAATTTGGGACAAAACGCGACAAACTTCAGGTCAAACGGATGAGTATTCACCCACGAAAAAAATCAAACAGTTTCACACACAAACGAACCTTCCTCTCAGCCCTGGCAGTGACGAATAAAAAATTTATTGCCAATCCTGTGGGACGAATCTGGGGCTCAAACCTCAGCCAAAACTCAATAGACACAGTGACGAATGCCTGGTAAAAATTTCAGACCAAAATACCCAAGGAGTAAGGCGTAGTAAGTCCCAGACCGAGAGTGAACAAAACCGGTTTTCCGAAAACAAAACGTCCTGGCTTTTCTTCCCCGTATCTTCCTTTTGTGATTCGTTTATGGACGTGCCTCCTTGCCTGGGTGCAAACAACACACCAAAGTGCCTGTGTGAATTTTTTCAGCGCAATACGGACCCAGAATGAAATTGCAGAAATTAGGACCGAATTTCACAAGTTTCGGTAGAGGATAGCCTTGGTTTTGCACAAAATTTCTAAAAATTCTCCCGGAATAGTTTTTTCCTGAAATTCCACCCAAGAATCTCCACTGAATTTGGGACAAAACGCGACAAACTTCAGGTCAAACGGATGAGTATTCACCCACGAAAAAAATCAAACAGTTTCACACACAAACGAACCTTCCTCTCAGCCCTGGCAGTGACGAGTAAAAAATTTATAGCCAATCCTGTGGGACGAATCTGGGGCTCAAACCTCAGCCAAAACTCAATAGACACAGTGACGAATGCCTGGTAAAAATTTCAGACCAAAATACCCAAGGAGTAAGGCGTAGTAAGTCCCAGACCGAGAGTGAACAAAACCGGTTTTCCGAAAACAAAACGTCCTGGCTTTTCTTCCCCGTATCTTCCTTTTGTGATTCGTTTATGGACGTGCCTCCTTGCCTGGGTGCAAACAACACACCAAAGTGCCTGTGTGAATTTTTTCAGCGCAATACGGACCCAGAATGAAATTGCAGAAATTAGGCCCGAATTTCACAAGTTTCGGTAGAGGATAGCCTTGGTTTTGCACAAAATTTCTGAAAAATTCTCCCGGAATAGTTTTTTCCTGAAATTCCACCCAAGAATCTCCACTGAATTTGGGACAAAACGCGACAACTTCAGGTCAAACGGATGAGTATTCACCCACGAAAAAAATCAAACAGTTTCACACACAAACGAACCTTCCTCTCAGCCCTGGCAGTGACGAGTAAAAAATTTATGCCAATCCTGTGGGACGAATCTGGGGCTCAAACCTCAGCCAAAACTCAATAGACACAGTGACGAATGCCTGGTAAAAATTTCAGACCAAAATAACCAAGGAGTAAGGCGTAGTAAGTCCCAGACCGAGAGTGAACAAAACCGGTTTTCCGAAAACAAAACGTCCTGGCTTTTCTTCCCCGTATCTTCCTTTTGTGATTCGTTTATGGACGTGCCTCCTTGCCTGGGTGCAAACAACACACCAAAGTGCCTGTGTGAATTTTTTTCAGCGCAATACGGACCCAGAATGAAATTGCAGAAATTAGGCCCGAATTTCACAAGTTTCGGTAGAGGATAGCCTTGGTTTTGCACAAAATTTCTGAAAAATTCTCCCGGAATAGTTTTTTCCTGAAATTCCACCCAAGAATCTCCACTGAATTTGGGACAAAACGCGACAAACTTCAGGTCAAACGGATGAGTATTCACCCACGAAAAAAATCAAACAGTTTCACACACAAACGAACCTTCCTCTCAGCCCTGGCAGTGACGAAGTAAAAAATTTATAGCCAATCCTGTGGGACGAATCTGGGGCTCAAACCTCAGCCAAAACTCAATAGACACAGTGACGAATGCCTGGTAAAAATTTCAGACCAAAATAACCAAGGAGTAAGGCGTAGTAAGTCCCAGACCGAGAGTGAACAAAACCGGTTTTCCGAAAACAAAACGTCCTGGCTTTTCTTCCCCGTATCTTCCTTTTGTGATTCGTTTATGGACGTGCCTCCTTGCCTGGGTGCAAACAACACACCAAAGTGCCTGTGTGAATTTTTTTCAGCGCAATACGGACCCAGAATGAAATTGCAGAAATTAGGACCGAATTTCACAAGTTTCGGTAGAGGATAGCCTTGGTTTTGCACAAAATTTCTGAAAAATTCTCCCGGAATAGTTTTTTCCTGAAATTCCACCCAAGAATCTCCACTGAATTTGGGACAAAACGCGACAAACTTCAGGTCAAACGGATGAGTATTCACCCACGAAAAAAATCAAACAGTTTCACACACAAACGAACCTTCCTCTCAGCCCTGGCAGTGACGAGTAAAAAATTTATAGCCAATCCTGTGGGACGAATCTGGGGCTCAAACTCAGCCAAAACTCAATAGACACAGTGACGAATGCCTGGTAAAAATTTCAGACCAAAATAACCAAGGAGTAAGGCGTAGTAAGTCCCAGACCGAGAGTGAACAAAACCGGTTTTCCGAAAACAAAACGTCCTGGCTTTTCTTCCCCGTATCTTCCTTTTGTGATTCGTTTATGGACGTGCCTCCTTGCCTGGGTGCAAACAACACACCAAAGTGCCTGTGTGAATTTTTTCAGCGCAATACGGACCCAGAATGAAATTGCAGAAATTAGGACCGAATTTCACAAGTTTCGGTAGAGGATAGCCTTGGTTTTGCACAAAATTTCTGAAAAATTCTCCCGAATATTTTTTCCTGAAATTCCACCCAAGAATCTCCACTGAATTTGGGACAAAACGCGACAAACTTCAGGTCAAACGGATGAGTATTCACCCACGAAAAAAATCAAACAGTTTCACACACAAACGAACCTTCCTCTCAGCCCTGGCAGTACAAGTAAAAAATTTATAGCCAATCCTGTGGGACGAATCTGGGGCTCAAACCTCAGCCAAAACTCAATAGACACAGTACGAATGCCTGGTAAAAATTTCAGACCAAAATAACCAAGGAGTAAGGCGTAGTAAGTCCCAGACCGAGAGTGAACAAAACCGGTTTTCCGAAAACAAAACGTCCTGGCTTTTCTTCCCCGTATCTTCCTTTTGTGATTCGTTTATGGACGTGCCTCCTTGCCTGGGTGCAAACAACACACCAAAGTGCCTGTGTGAATTTTTTCAGCGCAATACGGACCCAGAATGAAATTGCAGAAATTAGGACCGAATTTCACAAGTTTCGGTAGAGGATAGCCTTGGTTTTGCACAAAATTTCTGAAAAATTCTCCCGGAATAGTTTTTTCCTGAAATTCCACCCAAGAATCTCCACTGAATTTGGGACAAAACGCGACAAACTTCAGGTCAAACGGATGAGTATTCACCCACGAAAAAAATCAAACAGTTTCACACACAAACGAACCTTCCTCTCAGCCCTGGCAGTGACGAGTAAAAAATTTATAGCCAATCCTGTGGGACGAATCTGGGGCCAAACCTCAGCCAAAACTCAATAGACAGAGTGACGAATGCCTGGTAAAAATTTCAGACAAAATAACCAAGGAGTAAGGCGTAGTAAGTCCCAGACCGAGAGTGAACAAAACCGGTTTTCCGAAAACAAAACGTCCTGGTTTTCTTCCCCGTATCTTCCTTTTGTGATTCGTTTATGGACGTGCCTCCTTGCCTGGGTGCAAACAACACACCATAGTGCCTGTGTGAATCTTTTCAGCGCAATACGGACCCAGAATGAAATTGCAGAAATTAGGACCGAATTTCACAAGTTTCGGTAGAGGATAGCCTTGGTTTTGCACAAAATTTCTGAAAAATTATCCCGGAATATTTTTTTCCTGAAATTCCACCCAAGAATCTCCACTGAATTTGGGACAAAACGCGACAAACTTCAGGTCAAACGTATGAGTATTCACCCACGAAAAAAATCAAACAGTTTCACACACAAACGAACCTTCCTCTCAGCCCTGGCAGTGACGAGTAAAAAATTTATAGCCATCCTGTGGGACGAATCTGGGGCTCAAACCTCAGCCAAAACTCAATAGACACAGTGACGAATGCCTGGTAAAAATTTCAGACCAAAATAACCAAGGAGTAACGCGTAGTAAGTCCCAGACCGAGAGTGAACAAAACCGGTTTTCCGAAAACAAAACGTCCTGGTTTTCTTCCCCGTATCTTCCTTTTGTGATTCGTTTATGGACGTGCCTCCTTGCCTGGGTGCAAACAACACACCAAAGTGCCTGTGTGAATTTTTTTCAGCGCAATACGGACCCAGAATGAAATTGTAGAAATTAGGACCGAATTTCACAAGTTTCGGTAGAGGATAGCCTTGGTTTTGCACAAAATTTCTCAAAAATTCTCCCTGAATAGTTTTTTCCTGAAATTCCACCCAAGAATCTCCACTGAATTTGGGACAAAACGCGACAAACTTCAGGTCAAACGGATGAGTATTCACCCACGAAAAAAATCAAACAGTTTCACACACAAACGAACCTTCCTCTCAGCCCTGGCAGTGACGAGTAAAAAATTTATAGCCAATCCTGTGGGACGAATCTGGAGCCAAACCTCAGCCAAAACTCAATAGACAGAGTGACGAATGCCTGGTAAAAATTTCAGACAAAAATAACCAAGGAGTAAGGCATAGTAAGTCCCAGACCGAGAGTGAACAAAACCGGTTTTCCGAAAACAAAACGTCCTGGTTTTCTTCCCCGTATCTTCCTTTTGTGATTCGTTTATGGACGTGCCTCCTTGCCTGGGTGCAAACAACACACCATAGTGCCTGTGTGAAATCTTTTCAGCGCAATACGGACCCAGAATGAAATTGCAGAAATTAGGACCGAATTTCACAAGTTTCGGTAGAGGATAGCCTTGGTTTTGCACAAAATTTCTGAAAAATTATCCCGGAATATTTTTTTCCTGAAATTCCAGCCAAGAATCTCCACTGAGTTTGGGACAAAACGCGACATACTTCAGGTCAAACATATGAGTATTCACCCACGAAAAAAATCAAACAGTTTCACACACAAACGAACCTTCCTCTCACCCTGGCAGTGACGAGTAAAAAATTTCTAGCCTATCCTGTGGGACGAATCTGGGGCTCAAACCTCAGCCAAAACTCAATAGACATAGTGACGAATGCCTGGTAAAAATTTCAGACCAAAATAACCAAGGAGTAACGCGTAGTAAGTCCCAGATCGAGAGTGAACAAAACCGGTTTTCCGAAAACAAAACGTCCTGGCTTTTCTTCCCCGTATCTTCCTTTTGTGATTCGTTTATGGACGTGCCTCCTTGCCTGGGTGCAAACAACACACCAAAGTGCCTGTGTGAATTTTTTTCGGCGCAATACGGACCCAGAATGAAATTGCAGAAATTAGGCCCGAATTTCACAAGTTTCGGTAGCCTTGGTTTTGCACAAAATTTCTGAAAAATTCTCCCGGTATAGTTTTTTCCTGAAATTCCACCCAAGAATCTCCACTGAATTTGGGACAAAACGCGACAAACTTCAAGTCAAACGGATGAGTATTCACCCACGAAAAAAATCAAATAGTTTCATACACAAACGAAGCTTCCTCTCAGCCCTGGCAGTGACGAGTAAAAAATTTATTGCCAATCCTGTGGGACGAATCTGGGGCTCAAACCTCAGCCAAAACTCAATAGACACAGTGACGAATGCCTGGTAAAAATTTCAGACCAAAATAGCCAAGGAGTAAGGCGTAGTAAGTCCCAGACCGAGAGTGAACAAAACCGGTTTTCCGAAAACAAAACGTCCTGGCTTTTCTTCCCCGTATCTTCCTTTTGTGATTCGTTTATGGACATGCCTCCTTGCCTGGGTGAAACAACACACCAAAGTGCCTGTGTGAATTTTTTTCAGCGCAATACGGACCCAGAATGAAATTGCAGAAATTAGGCCCGAAGTTCATAAGTTTCGGTAGCCTTGGTTTTGCACAAAATTTCTGAAAAATTCTCCCGGAATAGTTTTTTCCTGAAATTCCACCCAAGAATCTCCACTGAATTTGGGACAAAACGCGACAAATTTCAGGTCAAACGGATGAGTATTCGCCCACGAAAAAAATCAAACAGTTTCACACACAAACGAAATTTCCTTTCAGCCCTGGCAGTGATCAATAAAAAATTTATTGCCAATCTTGTGGGACGAATCAAGGCCTCAAAACTCAGCCAAAACTCTATAGACACCGTGACAAACGTCTGGTAAAAATTTCAGACCAAAACACTCAAGGAGTAAGGTGTAGTAAGTCCCAGACCGAGAGTGAACAAAACTGGTTTTTCGAAAACAAAACGTCCTGGATTTTCTTCCCTGTATCTCCTTTTTGTGATTCTTTTATGGACGTGCCTCCTTACCTGGGTGCAAACAACATATGGAAGTACTTGTGTGAACCTTTTCAGCGCAATACGGACCCAAAATAAAAATTGTCGAAAGTAGGGCGAAATTTCACAATTTTCGGTAGAGGATAGCCTTGGTTTGCACAAAATTTCTGAAAAAGTTTCCCGAAATAGTTTTTTCCTGAAATTCCACGTAAGAATCTCAACTGAATTTGGGACAAAACGCGACAAATTTTTCGATCAAACGGATGAATATTCGCCCACGAAAAAAATCAAACAGTTTCGCACACAAAGGAACATTCTTTTCAGCCCTGGCAGTGATCAATAAACAATTTATTGCCAATCTTGTGGGACGAATCTGGGCCTCAAACCTCAGCCAAAACTCAATAGACACCGTGACGAACGTCTGGTAAAAATTTCAGACCAAAACACCCAAGGAGTAAGGCGTAGTAAGTCCCAGACCGTGAGTGAACAAAACTCGTTTTCCGAAAGCAAAACGTCCTGGATTTTCTTCCCCGTATCTCCTTTTTGTGATTCTTTTATGGACGTGCCTCCTTACCTGGGTGCAAACAACATATGGAAGTACTTGTGTGAACCTTTTCAGCGCAATACGGACCCAGAATAAAAATTGTCGAAAGTAGGGCGAAATTTCACAAGTTTCGGTAGAGGATAGCCTTGGTTTGCACAAAATTTCCGAAAAATTCTTCCAAAATAGTTTTTTCCTGAAATTTCACGTAAGAATCTCCACTGAATTTGGGACAAAACGCGACATATTTCAGGTCAAACGGATGAGTATTCGCCCACGAAAAAGATCAAACAGTTTCGCACAGAAACGAACCTTCCTTTCAGCCTTGGCAGTGATCAATAAAAAATGTATTGCCAATCTTGTGGGACGGATCTGTGCCTCAAACCTCAGCCAAAAGTCAATAGACACAGTGACGAACGTCTGGTAAAAATTTCAGGCGAAAACACCCAAGGAGTAAGGCGTAGTAAGTCCCAGACCGAGAGTGAACAAAACAGTTTTTCGAAAACAAAACGTCTTGGATTTTCTTCCCCATATCTCCATTTTGTGATTCTTTTATGGACGTGCCTCCTTACTTGGGTGCAAACAACATATGGAAGTACTTGTGTGAACCTTTTCAGCGCAATACGGACCCAAAATAAAAATTGCCGAAAGTATGGCGAAATTTCACAAGTTTCGGTAGAGGATACCTATATATAAAGGGGATTCCCCTCTTAACTGCTCTTAATTTTTTTTTCCTATTTTATCCTTATATTAATATTTAATTTTATTATTTTATTATGATCATTGTGTCATTTCATATTCCCCTCTTAACTGCTCTTAATTTTTTTTTCCATTTTATCCTTTCTTAATAATTTATTGTATTAATTTATTTTGGTTATTTGGACATTTTATAATTTTTAAAATTAATAAAATAATTTTAAAATTTATTTTATTTGTTATTATTTAACTGGAGAGTGAAGAGAGTGAAGAGAGTGGAGAGAGTGGAGAGAGTGGAGAGAGTTGAGAGATTGATTAATTACTTTTCTGTTTTAAAGATCTTCTTCTCTATTAAATAAAAAATTAAAGATATTTGTAATATTTTGTGGACCACTTTAGCGGGAGAGTGGAGATTTGTTAAGTTACTTTTTTTTATTTAAACTGATATTCTCTTTTATTAAAATTGTAGAATTTTAAAATTGATTTAAGAAACGGATTTTATGATTCTCCACTACACATAACCCACGTATCCTACTTCCCACTTTCTCTCTCATATATAGGTACCTACTCCCCACTTTCTCTCTTCACTACACCTAACACATTCTTTTTTTACCATACTTCTCACTTTCTTTTCTCTTTCCTTTTCACTTTCATGTAAATAAATAAATTCATTCATTCTCTTTGCCATATGCAACTTTTAATTACCGCTCTCCACTATTTTATTAACCTACTCTTTAACGGTATACTCTTTAACTTCTCATTTTAATGTTATTAAGAGAAATTGTTTTTGAAGAATAAAAGAATACTAAAGAAAGAGAAATAAAAAATGCGGATACACACTACTATTTAATTATATACTCTTTAACTTCTCATTTTAAATTGTTTTTGAAAAATAAAAAAATACTAAAGAAACAAAAATAAAAAATGCGGATACACAGACACGTCAGTGCCTGTGTTCTCGCTAATATATATAAAAAAGATCTTATTTCTTTCTCTCTCTTATTCTATCTAATTTGTTTCTACTATCGTAATTGTAATCTATTCCTATATATAAATGTGATTCCCCACTTTAACTGCTCTAAATTGTTTTCCTACTTTATCCTTGCTTAATATTTCGTTTTATCAATTTATTTTGGTTATTTGGACATTTTGGATTCTCCACTTTAACTACTCTAAATTGTTTTCCTATTTTATCCTTACTTAATATTTTGTTTTATCAATTTATTTTGGTTATTTAGACATTTTATAATTTTAGAATTTAATAAAACAGTTTTTTAATTTTTTAATTTTATTTTATTTGTTCTCACTACTTAACTGACAGGAAAGTGGAGAGATTGGTACGTTAATTTATTTTTGTTCTCACTTAACTCGCAGGAGAGTGGAGAAATAGGTTACTTTTCTGTTTTAAACTAATATTCTTCTTTATTAAATAAGAATTTTTTAATTTTAAAATTTTATTTTATTTGTTCTCATGGGCAGGTGAGTGGAGAAATTGGTTACTTTACATTTTAAAATTTAATTTTATTTGTTCTCACTTAATGGGCAGGAGAGGGGAGAGATTGATACGTTTTATTAGAAAAGAGTGGGGAGAGAGGGGTGAAATGTGGGTTTATGCACGGTTACTTTTTTTAGGCAAAAAAATATATATATAAGAAAACTATGAGAGAGGAAGAATAAGAAACATCTTAAAAACTATTGACTGATGCTATTTGATAAGTGCGCGCAAATTCAATTTTGGTATTCTTTCAACAAATTCAATTTTGGTGTGTTTTCTTTCATATTTCTCAAGCACAAGAGGAAGAAGAAGATAGAGAAGAAGAAATCGAGAAGTTCCAAGCTGTGATACTCAGCGTGAGCAAACGCCTTCATTGTTGACCCTTCCAACATCTAAATGCAAGCGCACACAGTCTTCCTTGGCTGCCACTATGCCTCCCGCCTCCTCAAAATTCTAATTTTGAGATCCTGAAATAGTGTATTACTGTTCCTCTTCACATTTCATCACAGTCACTTCACCATGTATTTCGTCTCCTCAATGCTTCAAAAACTCTAATTTTTAGATTCTGAAATGTGTATTGCTAATTTTCTTCATATTTCATCTCTTTTATTTATCTTATTTTGCTTTTCCTATTTCTTTAATGTATACATTTTATTTTATTTTTTCCAATAAAGATGTTTAGTTTATTTTATAAATTAATAACTTCAATTTCTTTACTCATTAAGAATCACATTATTAAAATAATATTACATTTGATTTATTGTGATAAAAAATATAATTATTTAATTATTTTAAACATATTTAATTAAATATATATGTATATATATATTATATTATATATATATATACCTATATATAATGGGGATTCCCCTCATAACTGTTTTTGATATAGATAACTGTTTTTTATATCTATAAAAAATTAATTTTATTTTTAGTTATTTTGTAAATATTAAAACAGTTATCAGAATGGAGTTTTTAAACGTAAAACTGTTTTGAATTTAGCTTTTTGAAATATATCTTTATTTCTTCAGAGTTTCTTTTCAATTTGAATTTACTCTTTCTCATTTTATCTCTTTTGTTCATATCACTTCCATTAGATAAAAAGATTCATTCTTCAAGATAAGAGTAAGAAGAAGAACACAACACATTCCACATTAGTTTCGATAAGTGAGTTTTCTTTTCTTGGTTGTTTAATTGTTAATGTTACTCAATTTTATCATTTTTATTTTTTTTACTCTACTTTTCATTTTTGTACACCGAAGGCGGAAATACTGCACAAGTACAGAGTTATCTTGACACCATTATTGATGTGAGACGGGGAGGATGAATGCGTTCTGAATATGAAATTCTTAAGGTTTGTTATGGAGTTTCTCATCTTATTCTTCTTCTTTTTTTTTCTTTTCATTATTATATTTCTCTTTTTTAGTTTTATGTTACTAACAACAAATCAAAATTAGTGATGCACAAGAATGATGACTTAATTTCTTTAGGGTACAAAGTTAAATTTTTGACATCATTGTTGATGTGGGCATGAGGAGGATGAATGCGTTCTGAACATTCTTGCGGTGCAGGGAAGAGGAAAAAGATTGGAAAATAAATATTTTTTTAAGGTTTGTTACCGAGTTTCTTATCTTATTATTATTATTTTCTTTTCATTATTATATTTCTCTTTTTTAGTTTTATGTTAGTAACAACAAATCAAAATTGGTTATGTTTATTGTGTTATAAATTTAAATTTGTTTAATATATTTTTTACTGCAACTTAATTATTAAAATAGTAGGTTGAAACTCATAAATGATATTTACTTAGTAATATTTAAAAGATATGAATACAAATAATAATATACAATATAGTAATAATAAAAAAATGCGGATACACAGGCGCTTTAGCGCCTGTGTTTCCGCTAGTATATATAAAGGGGATTCTCCTCTTTAACAACTCTTAACTTTTGCCTTATTTTATCTTTATATAAATAATTCATTATATTATGGACATTGTTGTCATTTCTTATTTAAATTGAAATAGAGGTTGGAGACGGTTTTGAATTGAAAAAGTGGTTACTTTTCAAACAGTTGCATAGAAAGAAGAATGTCTCTTCAAATTTGAGAGAAAGAAAAATATTAGTGGAAATACTGGAGAAGACGAACGATTTTGAATCGTAAAAGTGGTTAATGTGTGTGACATTTTTAGGAAATAAAATTTGTAAAAAATAAAATACTTAGAATGATATTGGTTAAGCCAATTCACACAAAGTATAATAATTTTACATAATAATGATAATGTCAATTTTTATTTATAATATACTATAAATTTATATTGTTAAGATAAATGTGGAAATAATAATATTATTTATTCAAATTTTAATATTAAACATAAATATATATAAATAAAAAAATAAAAAATGCGTCCTTATTTGTTTTGTATTATCATAATATATATAAAGATTTTATTTCTTATGTCATAAAGATATTATTTCCGTTTGAAGAAAGTGTCAGATAAGATTCTTTGTGACAGGTGGCGGTTTGAGGAAGAAGAAGAGTGACGTGGCAACTCCTATAAAAATCGTAGCAGCGCCAAAATTTCCATTGTGGATTTAACTCTCTATCCTAAGAAGAAACTCTTGGCTTTTCACTTCTACTTTTGGTTCTTTCCCTCTCTCGCGCGTTACAAGGTTGCTTCATTTCTCCACCATTGTCGTTTTCTTTTTCGATTTTCGAATTTTTTAGGGTTTTTCTTGTTTCTAAAGATTTGTTACACTCCTCCATTGACGAGGGAAGGGTTTTGTGTTTAAACCCTGAGTGGTTATGATTGCTTTATGTATACGTTATCATTAACAATTACTCACACCTTTGATTTTGTTTTCTTGGTTGTTTTGGTAGTGTGTGTGGAAAGTGAGACTTTGAGATGAAGAGGGGTGGTCGCATTCAGATGATGAAGATGAGTGTGAGTCTGAGGTTCAGTTAATCTCTGTGTCAAATTACCATCTTGTTGACGATGAGGACAATCCTGTGTCTTTTGCTGTGTTGCCAATTCAATGGGATGATTCTGAGAACTGTGGTGGTTGCGAAGAGAAGGTGTTTCTGGACGGGGATGCCGATAGCGGGCTGTTGAAGATTTTCATGCAAGTGACGGCGTGGAGATTTGATCTTTCCAAAGCGAGACCCGAGGTGTTCTTGCTGGCAAAGGATGGAAGGTGGATCAAGATTGAGAAGCCTAGGAAGGGTTTTCAAGAAAACGTAAGGACTGTTTTGATCACCCTTCATTTCCTCCATAGTGTGAAGGGAGGACATCAAATGTCTGTGGGATCTCTCTGGCAAGACTTGAGCAAGGATAGGGAGTTGAGGTATTTTTTTTCTTTCTTCCGAACGTTCTTATTCTGATAATGATGTATGTGAAACTGCATTTCATGATTCTTTTTTCTGAAAATTTATTTGGTAATGTTATATGGTATGTTATTTTTTCAGATGGGTTAATTTATTTTAAGAATCTGTATATGTCCTCTTGTGTATCTTTCTGACTGCATATCTATTGTTAAGGATTATTGGAATAATGATTATGCATAATAATACTCTATACTGAAATTTCATAAAATACCAACACAATGGTTCTATTTACAAAAGGTATCAAGTACTTTATCTGTAGAAAATCTAGTATAAGCCAAATCCGCCAAGATATTATGAGCCATAATCATAATAAAAGAATGGTGGTAATGTTATATGGTATGCTATTTTTTTCATTGGGTTAGTTTATTTTAATTGGTATACTTTAATCTATTTTAAGTGGTGGTAATTTATTTTCATTGGTATACTTGATCTGTCCTCCTTTATATTGTCTCACTGTGTCTTCGTTAAGAATATTGAATATAATCATTTATTTCATATGGTATTATTTAAAAATATAAAAATGCAAAATGTACCATAAATAAAAAAATTGTAATTTATTTTTTTTTTTTTTTTTTTTTTTTTTATTTTTTTTTTATTTTATTTATCTGTCATCCTTTATATTTGTCTCACTGCTTGTCTTTCGTTAAGAATTATTGGAATAGAGACTGCATAATAATACTTTATATTGATACGGTGTGTAAAATTAGAATAAAATACCAACACAATGGTTCTATTTACCAAGTAATCAAATACTTGATTGCGGGCTGTAGAAAATCAGTATAAGCCAAATCCTGCCAAGATATAATGAGCCATAGTCATAATAAAAAGGAAACAAAAAAAAAAGTAATAAAATCATTAACCATCTCCTAAGATGACTAATTGATTCTACAATATATTCTAAAGATAGTGTAAGGAACCTGAAGCACTATGTATTCTGATAAATTTCTTACAGTAAATTAGATGAAGTTTTCATTTGCTTCCCTACTGTAGAATAGTTTTTGAGTTTTTGTTCATTATTTAATATATTAATTGCAGTTGTGATGGCGTGTGCATGAGATCATTTCATGCTACAAAGGAGGCTGGTAGAGAAAATAGTTGTTCTTCTCTTGGTTTTACCCAAAGGAAGTTGATGTATGATGGGCTCTATTGTTTTCATTTATATTTTACTTCTCCTTTTCCACTTCATATAATTTGGAAGAAATTTGTTGACTGTGGCCATGACAAAATTATGCAGGAGATCCAGAACTTTTATTGTAAGAATTGTGAGCACCAATGTTTTGCATGTGGCAAGCTGGGGTCTTCTGATAAAGTTATCGGTGCTGAGGTATAGCTATGGAAAAAGCTTCTCTTCTTGCTTACATCATTTAATTATTTTCCTTTGGCAGAATGATGTGCCTCCTTGTCATTGTTAGTCAATATCAGTTGTTACTACTTATATTGACTTTTTTAGCCATTGTAGTAGAATTGAGATCCAAATTCAAAATCAAGCATGCCCTTTGAATCTTACATTTCCAACCTTTTTTCTTCAACAAATAAAGCAACTTTTTTGTATTACCCAACCCAAAAGTAATCTTATTAGGGATGCTAACAGGTCTGTCATTTCCTCACAATGTTGACAATTTATGAAAACTAACCTTGAAATGAATAGTATTTTATCTTTTCCTCTTCTCACACCATACATTCATGTGAATTTCATAGTCAAAAATCCTCCTGCTTCAATATCTGTTCTATCTTGCACTAATTATGATTGATTTATTAAAACATCAACAAACCTTGGAAACAAGGGGTTGTTCTGAAGCTTCCTGTTATACATGGAACTAAGTTTTTGGGAATTCTCCTTTCAGGTTTTTAAATGTGCTTCTGGAACCTGTGAACGTTTTTATCATCCACATTGTGTTAAAAATTACTTCCCGATGTAGTCAAGCATGACACAAAGGAATTAGAGAGAAATATTGCTGATGGGAATCCTTTTAACCTTGGTTTGCACAAAATTTCTGAAAAATTCTCTTGAAATAGTTTTTTTCCTGAAATTCCACGTAAGAATCTCCACTGAATTTGGGACAAAACGCGACAAATTTCAGGTCAAACGATGAGTATTCGCCCACGAAAAAAATCAAACAGTTTGCACACAAACAACCTTCCTTTCAGCCCCGGCAATGATCAATAAAAAATTTATTGCCAATCTTGTGGGACGAATCTGGGCCTAAACCTCAGCCAAAACTCAATAGACACAGTGACGAACGTTGGTAAAAATTTAGACCAAAACCCCAAGGAGTAAGGCGTAGTAAGTCCCAGACCGAGAGTGAACAAAACTGGTTTTCCGAAAACAAAACGTCCTGGATTTTCTTCCCGTATCTCCTTTTTGTGATTCTTTTATGGACGTGCCTCCTTACCTGGGTGCAAACAGCATATGGAAGTACTTGTGTGAACCTTTTCAGCGCAATACGGACCCAGAATAAAAATTGCCGAAAGTAGGGCGAAATTTCACAAGTTTCGGTAGAGGATAGCCTTGGTTTGCAAGAAATTTCGAAAAATTCTCCCGAAATAGTTTTTTCCTGAAATTCCACGTAAGAATCTCCACTGAATTTGGGACAAAACGCGACAAATTTCAGGTCAAACGGATGAGTATTCGCCCACGAAAAAAATCAAACAGCTTCGCACACAAACGAACCTTCCTTTCAGCCCTGGCAGTGATCAATAAAAAATTTATTGCCAATCTTGTGGGACGAATCTGGGCCTCAAACCTCAGCCAAAACTCAATAGACACAGTGACGAACGTCTGGTAAAAATTTCAGACCAAAACACCCAGGAGTAAGGCGTAGTAAGTCCCAGACCGAGAGTGAACAAAACTGGTTTTCCGAAAACAAAACGTCCTGGATTTTCTTCCCCGTATCTCCTTTTTGTGATTCTTTTATGGACGTGCCTCCTTACCTGGGTGCAAACAGCATAGGAAGTACTTGTGTGAACCTTTTCAGCGCAATACGGACCCAGAATAAAAATTGCCGAAAGTAGGGCGAAATTTCACAAGTTTCGGTAGAGGATAGCCTTGGTTTGCAAAAATTTCCGAAAAATTCTCCCGAAATAGTTTTTTCCTGAAATCCACGTAAGAATCTCCACTGAATTTGGGACAAAACGCGACAAATTTCAGGTCAAACGGATGAGTATTCGCCCACGAAAAAATCAAACAGCTTCGCACACAAACGAACCTTCCTTTCAGCCCTGGCAGTGATCAATAAAAAATTTATTGCCAATCTTGTGGGACGAATCTGGGCCTCAAACCTCAGCCAAAACTCAATAGACACAGTGACGAACGTCTGGTAAAAATTTCAGACCAAAACACCCAGGAGTAAGGCGTAGTAAGTCCCAGACCGAGAGTGAACAAAACTGGTTTTCCGAAAACAAAACGTCCTGGATTTTCTTCCCCGTATCTCCTTTTTGTGATTCTTTTATGGACGTGCCTCCTTACCTGGGTGCAAACAGCATAGGGAAGTACTTGTGTGAACCTTTTCAGCGCAATACGGACCCAGAATAAAAATTGCCGAAAGTAGGGCGAAATTTCACAAGTTTCGGTAGAGGATAGCCTTGGTTTGCAAGAAATTTCCGAAAAATTCTCCCGAAATAGTTTTTTCCTGAAATCCACGTAAGAATCTCCACTGAATTTGGGACAAAACGCGACAAATTTCAGGTCAAACGGATGAGTATTCGCCCACGAAAAAAATCAAACAGCTTCGCACACAAACGAACCTTCCTTTCAGCCCTGGCAGTGATCAATAAAAAATTTATTGCCAATCTTGTGGGACGAATCTGGGCCTCAAACCTCAGCCAAAACTCAATAGACACAGTGACGAACGTCTGGTAAAAATTTCAGACCAAAACACCCAGGGAGTAAGGCGTAGTAAGTCCCAGACCGAGAGTGAACAAAACTGGTTTTCCGAAAACAAAACGTCCTGGATTTTCTTCCCCGTATCTCCTTTTTGTGATTCTTTTATGGACGTGCCTCCTTACCTGGGTGCAAACAGCATAGGGAAGTACTTGTGTGAACCTTTTCAGCGCAATACGGACCCAGAATAAAAATTGCCGAAAGTAGGGCGAAATTTCACAAGTTTCGGTAGAGGATAGCCTTGGTTTGCAAGAAATTTCCGAAAAATTCTCCCGAAATAGTTTTTTCCTGAAATCCCACGTAAGAATCTCCACTGAATTTGGGACAAAACGCGACAAATTTCAGGTCAAACGGATGAGTATTCGCCCACGAAAAAAATCAAACAGCTTCGCACACAAACGAACCTTCCTTTCAGCCCTGGCAGTGATCAATAAAAAATTTATTGCCAATCTTGTGGGACGAATCTGGGCCTCAAACCTCAGCCAAAACTCAATAGACACAGTGACGAACGTCTGGTAAAAATTTCAGACCAAAACACCCAGGGAGTAAGGCGTAGTAAGTCCCAGACCGAGAGTGAACAAAACTGGTTTTCCGAAAACAAAACGTCCTGGATTTTCTTCCCCGTATCTCCTTTTTGTGATTCTTTTATGGACGTGCCTCCTTACCTGGGTGCAAACAGCATAGGGAAGTACTTGTGTGAACCTTTTCAGCGCAATACGGACCCAGAATAAAAATTGCCGAAAGTAGGGCGAAATTTCACAAGTTTCGGTAGAGGATAGCCTTGGTTTGCAAGAAATTTCCGAAAAATTCTCCCGAAATAGTTTTTTCCTGAAATCCCACGTAAGAATCTCCACTGAATTTGGGACAAAACGCGACAAATTTCAGGTCAAACGGATGAGTATTCGCCCACGAAAAAAATCAAACAGCTTCGCACACAAACGAACCTTCCTTTCAGCCCTGGCAGTGATCAATAAAAAATTTATTGCCAATCTTGTGGGACGAATCTGGGCCTCAAACCTCAGCCAAAACTCAATAGACACAGTGACGAACGTCTGGTAAAAATTTCAGACCAAAACACCCAGGGAGTAAGGCGTAGTAAGTCCCAGACCGAGAGTGAACAAAACTGGTTTTCCGAAAACAAAACGTCCTGGATTTTCTTCCCCGTATCTCCTTTTTGTGATTCTTTTATGGACGTGCCTCCTTACCTGGGTGCAAACAGCATAGGGAAGTACTTGTGTGAACCTTTTCAGCGCAATACGGACCCAGAATAAAAATTGCCGAAAGTAGGGCGAAATTTCACAAGTTTCGGTAGAGGATAGCCTTGGTTTGCAAGAAATTTCCGAAAAATTCTCCCGAAATAGTTTTTTCCTGAAATCCCACGTAAGAATCTCCACTGAATTTGGGACAAAACGCGACAAATTTCAGGTCAAACGGATGAGTATTCGCCCACGAAAAAAATCAAACAGCTTCGCACACAAACGAACCTTCCTTTCAGCCCTGGCAGTGATCAATAAAAAATTTATTGCCAATCTTGTGGGACGAATCTGGGCCTCAAACCTCAGCCAAAACTCAATAGACACAGTGACGAACGTCTGGTAAAAATTTCAGACCAAAACACCCAGGGAGTAAGGCGTAGTAAGTCCCAGACCGAGAGTGAACAAAACTGGTTTTCCGAAAACAAAACGTCCTGGATTTTCTTCCCCGTATCTCCTTTTTGTGATTCTTTTATGGACGTGCCTCCTTACCTGGGTGCAAACAGCATAGGGAAGTACTTGTGTGAACCTTTTCAGCGCAATACGGACCCAGAATAAAAATTGCCGAAAGTAGGGCGAAATTTCACAAGTTTCGGTAGAGGATAGCCTTGGTTTGCAAGAAATTTCCGAAAAATTCTCCCGAAATAGTTTTTTCCTGAAATCCCACGTAAGAATCTCCACTGAATTTGGGACAAAACGCGACAAATTTCAGGTCAAACGGATGAGTATTCGCCCACGAAAAAAATCAAACAGCTTCGCACACAAACGAACCTTCCTTTCAGCCCTGGCAGTGATCAATAAAAAATTTATTGCCAATCTTGTGGGACGAATCTGGGCCTCAAACCTCAGCCAAAACTCAATAGACACAGTGACGAACGTCTGGTAAAAATTTCAGACCAAAACACCCAGGGAGTAAGGCGTAGTAAGTCCCAGACCGAGAGTGAACAAAACTGGTTTTCCGAAAACAAAACGTCCTGGATTTTCTTCCCCGTATCTCCTTTTTGTGATTCTTTTATGGACGTGCCTCCTTACCTGGGTGCAAACAGCATAGGGAAGTACTTGTGTGAACCTTTTCAGCGCAATACGGACCCAGAATAAAAATTGCCGAAAGTAGGGCGAAATTTCACAAGTTTCGGTAGAGGATAGCCTTGGTTTGCAAGAAATTTCCGAAAAATTCTCCCGAAATAGTTTTTTCCTGAAATCCCACGTAAGAATCTCCACTGAATTTGGGACAAAACGCGACAAATTTCAGGTCAAACGGATGAGTATTCGCCCACGAAAAAAATCAAACAGCTTCGCACACAAACGAACCTTCCTTTCAGCCCTGGCAGTGATCAATAAAAAATTTATTGCCAATCTTGTGGGACGAATCTGGGCCTCAAACCTCAGCCAAAACTCAATAGACACAGTGACGAACGTCTGGTAAAAATTTCAGACCAAAACACCCAGGGAGTAAGGCGTAGTAAGTCCCAGACCGAGAGTGAACAAAACTGGTTTTCCGAAAACAAAACGTCCTGGATTTTCTTCCCCGTATCTCCTTTTTGTGATTCTTTTATGGACGTGCCTCCTTACCTGGGTGCAAACAGCATAGGGAAGTACTTGTGTGAACCTTTTCAGCGCAATACGGACCCAGAATAAAAATTGCCGAAAGTAGGGCGAAATTTCACAAGTTTCGGTAGAGGATAGCCTTGGTTTGCAAGAAATTTCCGAAAAATTCTCCCGAAATAGTTTTTTCCTGAAATCCCACGTAAGAATCTCCACTGAATTTGGGACAAAACGCGACAAATTTCAGGTCAAACGGATGAGTATTCGCCCACGAAAAAAATCAAACAGCTTCGCACACAAACGAACCTTCCTTTCAGCCCTGGCAGTGATCAATAAAAAATTTATTGCCAATCTTGTGGGACGAATCTGGGCCTCAAACCTCAGCCAAAACTCAATAGACACAGTGACGAACGTCTGGTAAAAATTTCAGACCAAAACACCCAGGGAGTAAGGCGTAGTAAGTCCCAGACCGAGAGTGAACAAAACTGGTTTTCCGAAAACAAAACGTCCTGGATTTTCTTCCCCGTATCTCCTTTTTGTGATTCTTTTATGGACGTGCCTCCTTACCTGGGTGCAAACAGCATAGGGAAGTACTTGTGTGAACCTTTTCAGCGCAATACGGACCCAGAATAAAAATTGCCGAAAGTAGGGCGAAATTTCACAAGTTTCGGTAGAGGATAGCCTTGGTTTGCAAGAAATTTCCGAAAAATTCTCCCGAAATAGTTTTTTCCTGAAATCCCACGTAAGAATCTCCACTGAATTTGGGACAAAACGCGACAAATTTCAGGTCAAACGGATGAGTATTCGCCCACGAAAAAAATCAAACAGCTTCGCACACAAACGAACCTTCCTTTCAGCCCTGGCAGTGATCAATAAAAAATTTATTGCCAATCTTGTGGGACGAATCTGGGCCTCAAACCTCAGCCAAAACTCAATAGACACAGTGACGAACGTCTGGTAAAAATTTCAGACCAAAACACCCAGGGAGTAAGGCGTAGTAAGTCCCAGACCGAGAGTGAACAAAACTGGTTTTCCGAAAACAAAACGTCCTGGATTTTCTTCCCCGTATCTCCTTTTTGTGATTCTTTTATGGACGTGCCTCCTTACCTGGGTGCAAACAGCATAGGGAAGTACTTGTGTGAACCTTTTCAGCGCAATACGGACCCAGAATAAAAATTGCCGAAAGTAGGGCGAAATTTCACAAGTTTCGGTAGAGGATAGCCTTGGTTTGCAAGAAATTTCCGAAAAATTCTCCCGAAATAGTTTTTTCCTGAAATCCCACGTAAGAATCTCCACTGAATTTGGGACAAAACGCGACAAATTTCAGGTCAAACGGATGAGTATTCGCCCACGAAAAAATCAAACAGCTTCGCACACAAACGAACCTTCCTTTCAGCCCTGGCAGTGATCAATAAAAAATTTATTGCCAATCTTGTGGGACGAATCTGGGCCTCAAACCTCAGCCAAAACTCAATAGACACAGTGACGAACGTCTGGTAAAAATTTCAGACCAAAACACCCAGGGAGTAAGGCGTAGTAAGTCCCAGACCGAGAGTGAACAAAACTGGTTTTCCGAAAACAAAACGTCCTGGATTTTCTTCCCCGTATCTCCTTTTTGTGATTCTTTTATGGACGTGCCTCCTTACCTGGGTGCAAACAGCATAGGGAAGTACTTGTGTGAACCTTTTCAGCGCAATACGGACCCAGAATAAAAATTGCCGAAAGTAGGGCGAAATTTCACAAGTTTCGGTAGAGGATAGCCTTGGTTTGCAAGAAATTTCCGAAAAATTCTCCCGAAATAGTTTTTTCCTGAAATCCCACGTAAGAATCTCCACTGAATTTGGGACAAAACGCGACAAATTTCAGGTCAAACGGATGAGTATTCGCCCACGAAAAAAATCAAACAGCTTCGCACACAAACGAACCTTCCTTTCAGCCCTGGCAGTGATCAATAAAAAATTTATTGCCAATCTTGTGGGACGAATCTGGGCCTCAAACCTCAGCCAAAACTCAATAGACACAGTGACGAACGTCTGGTAAAAATTTCAGACCAAAACACCCAGGGAGTAAGGCGTAGTAAGTCCCAGACCGAGAGTGAACAAAACTGGTTTTCCGAAAACAAAACGTCCTGGATTTTCTTCCCCGTATCTCCTTTTTGTGATTCTTTTATGGACGTGCCTCCTTACCTGGGTGCAAACAGCATAGGGAAGTACTTGTGTGAACCTTTTCAGCGCAATACGGACCCAGAATAAAAATTGCCGAAAGTAGGGCGAAATTTCACAAGTTTCGGTAGAGGATAGCCTTGGTTTGCAAGAAATTTCCGAAAAATTCTCCCGAAATAGTTTTTTCCTGAAATCCCACGTAAGAATCTCCACTGAATTTGGGACAAAACGCGACAAATTTCAGGTCAAACGGATGAGTATTCGCCCACGAAAAAAATCAAACAGCTTCGCACACAAACGAACCTTCCTTTCAGCCCTGGCAGTGATCAATAAAAAATTTATTGCCAATCTTGTGGGACGAATCTGGGCCTCAAACCTCAGCCAAAACTCAATAGACACAGTGACGAACGTCTGGTAAAAATTTCAGACCAAAACACCCAGGGAGTAAGGCGTAGTAAGTCCCAGACCGAGAGTGAACAAAACTGGTTTTCCGAAAACAAAACGTCCTGGATTTTCTTCCCCGTATCTCCTTTTTGTGATTCTTTTATGGACGTGCCTCCTTACCTGGGTGCAAACAGCATAGGGAAGTACTTGTGTGAACCTTTTCAGCGCAATACGGACCCAGAATAAAAATTGCCGAAAGTAGGGCGAAATTTCACAAGTTTCGGTAGAGGATAGCCTTGGTTTGCAAGAAATTTCCGAAAAATTCTCCCGAAATAGTTTTTTCCTGAAATCCCACGTAAGAATCTCCACTGAATTTGGGACAAAACGCGACAAATTTCAGGTCAAACGGATGAGTATTCGCCCACGAAAAAAATCAAACAGCTTCGCACACAAACGAACCTTCCTTTCAGCCCTGGCAGTGATCAATAAAAAATTTATTGCCAATCTTGTGGGACGAATCTGGGCCTCAAACCTCAGCCAAAACTCAATAGACACAGTGACGAACGTCTGGTAAAAATTTCAGACCAAAACACCCAGGGAGTAAGGCGTAGTAAGTCCCAGACCGAGAGTGAACAAAACTGGTTTTCCGAAAACAAAACGTCCTGGATTTTCTTCCCCGTATCTCCTTTTTGTGATTCTTTTATGGACGTGCCTCCTTACCTGGGTGCAAACAGCATAGGGAAGTACTTGTGTGAACCTTTTCAGCGCAATACGGACCCAGAATAAAAATTGCCGAAAGTAGGGCGAAATTTCACAAGTTTCGGTAGAGGATAGCCTTGGTTTGCAAGAAATTTCCGAAAAATTCTCCCGAAATAGTTTTTTCCTGAAATCCCACGTAAGAATCTCCACTGAATTTGGGACAAAACGCGACAAATTTCAGGTCAAACGGATGAGTATTCGCCCACGAAAAAAATCAAACAGCTTCGCACACAAACGAACCTTCCTTTCAGCCCTGGCAGTGATCAATAAAAAATTTATTGCCAATCTTGTGGGACGAATCTGGGCCTCAAACCTCAGCCAAAACTCAATAGACACAGTGACGAACGTCTGGTAAAAATTTCAGACCAAAACACCCAGGGAGTAAGGCGTAGTAAGTCCCAGACCGAGAGTGAACAAAACTGGTTTTCCGAAAACAAAACGTCCTGGATTTTCTTCCCCGTATCTCCTTTTTGTGATTCTTTTATGGACGTGCCTCCTTACCTGGGTGCAAACAGCATAGGGAAGTACTTGTGTGAACCTTTTCAGCGCAATACGGACCCAGAATAAAAATTGCCGAAAGTAGGGCGAAATTTCACAAGTTTCGGTAGAGGATAGCCTTGGTTTGCAAGAAATTTCCGAAAAATTCTCCCGAAATAGTTTTTTCCTGAAATCCCACGTAAGAATCTCCACTGAATTTGGGACAAAACGCGACAAATTTCAGGTCAAACGGATGAGTATTCGCCCACGAAAAAAATCAAACAGCTTCGCACACAAACGAACCTTCCTTTCAGCCCTGGCAGTGATCAATAAAAAATTTATTGCCAATCTTGTGGGACGAATCTGGGCCTCAAACCTCAGCCAAAACTCAATAGACACAGTGACGAACGTCTGGTAAAAATTTCAGACCAAAACACCCAGGGAGTAAGGCGTAGTAAGTCCCAGACCGAGAGTGAACAAAACTGGTTTTCCGAAAACAAAACGTCCTGGATTTTCTTCCCCGTATCTCCTTTTTGTGATTCTTTTATGGACGTGCCTCCTTACCTGGGTGCAAACAGCATAGGGAAGTACTTGTGTGAACCTTTTCAGCGCAATACGGACCCAGAATAAAAATTGCCGAAAGTAGGGCGAAATTTCACAAGTTTCGGTAGAGGATAGCCTTGGTTTGCAAGAAATTTCCGAAAAATTCTCCCGAAATAGTTTTTTCCTGAAATCCCACGTAAGAATCTCCACTGAATTTGGGACAAAACGCGACAAATTTCAGGTCAAACGGATGAGTATTCGCCCACGAAAAAATCAAACAGCTTCGCACACAAACGAACCTTCCTTTCAGCCCTGGCAGTGATCAATAAAAAATTTATTGCCAATCTTGTGGGACGAATCTGGGCCTCAAACCTCAGCCAAAACTCAATAGACACAGTGACGAACGTCTGGTAAAAATTTCAGACCAAAACACCCAGGGAGTAAGGCGTAGTAAGTCCCAGACCGAGAGTGAACAAAACTGGTTTTCCGAAAACAAAACGTCCTGGATTTTCTTCCCCGTATCTCCTTTTTGTGATTCTTTTATGGACGTGCCTCCTTACCTGGGTGCAAACAGCATAGGGAAGTACTTGTGTGAACCTTTTCAGCGCAATACGGACCCAGAATAAAAATTGCCGAAAGTAGGGCGAAATTTCACAAGTTTCGGTAGAGGATAGCCTTGGTTTGCAAGAAATTTCCGAAAAATTCTCCCGAAATAGTTTTTTCCTGAAATCCCACGTAAGAATCTCCACTGAATTTGGGACAAAACGCGACAAATTTCAGGTCAAACGGATGAGTATTCGCCCACGAAAAAATCAAACAGCTTCGCACACAAACGAACCTTCCTTTCAGCCCTGGCAGTGATCAATAAAAAATTTATTGCCAATCTTGTGGGACGAATCTGGGCCTCAAACCTCAGCCAAAACTCAATAGACACAGTGACGAACGTCTGGTAAAAATTTCAGACCAAAACACCCAGGGAGTAAGGCGTAGTAAGTCCCAGACCGAGAGTGAACAAAACTGGTTTTCCGAAAACAAAACGTCCTGGATTTTCTTCCCCGTATCTCCTTTTTGTGATTCTTTTATGGACGTGCCTCCTTACCTGGGTGCAAACAGCATAGGGAAGTACTTGTGTGAACCTTTTCAGCGCAATACGGACCCAGAATAAAAATTGCCGAAAGTAGGGCGAAATTTCACAAGTTTCGGTAGAGGATAGCCTTGGTTTGCAAGAAATTTCCGAAAAATTCTCCCGAAATAGTTTTTTCCTGAAATCCCACGTAAGAATCTCCACTGAATTTGGGACAAAACGCGACAAATTTCAGGTCAAACGGATGAGTATTCGCCCACGAAAAAAATCAAACAGCTTCGCACACAAACGAACCTTCCTTTCAGCCCTGGCAGTGATCAATAAAAAATTTATTGCCAATCTTGTGGGACGAATCTGGGCCTCAAACCTCAGCCAAAACTCAATAGACACAGTGACGAACGTCTGGTAAAAATTTCAGACCAAAACACCCAGGGAGTAAGGCGTAGTAAGTCCCAGACCGAGAGTGAACAAAACTGGTTTTCCGAAAACAAAACGTCCTGGATTTTCTTCCCCGTATCTCCTTTTTGTGATTCTTTTATGGACGTGCCTCCTTACCTGGGTGCAAACAGCATAGGGAAGTACTTGTGTGAACCTTTTCAGCGCAATACGGACCCAGAATAAAAATTGCCGAAAGTAGGGCGAAATTTCACAAGTTTCGGTAGAGGATAGCCTTGGTTTGCAAGAAATTTCCGAAAAATTCTCCCGAAATAGTTTTTTCCTGAAATCCCACGTAAGAATCTCCACTGAATTTGGGACAAAACGCGACAAATTTCAGGTCAAACGGATGAGTATTCGCCCACGAAAAAAATCAAACAGCTTCGCACACAAACGAACCTTCCTTTCAGCCCTGGCAGTGATCAATAAAAATTTATTGCCAATCTTGTGGGACGAATCTGGGCCTCAAACCTCAGCCAAAACTCAATAGACACAGTGACGAACGTCTGGTAAAAATTTCAGACCAAAACACCCAGGGAGTAAGGCGTAGTAAGTCCCAGACCGAGAGTGAACAAAACTGGTTTTCCGAAAACAAAACGTCCTGGATTTTCTTCCCCGTATCTCCTTTTTGTGATTCTTTTATGGACGTGCCTCCTTACCTGGGTGCAAACAGCATAGGGAAGTACTTGTGTGAACCTTTTCAGCGCAATACGGACCCAGAATAAAAATTGCCGAAAGTAGGGCGAAATTTCACAAGTTTCGGTAGAGGATAGCCTTGGTTTGCAAGAAATTTCCGAAAAATTCTCCCGAAATAGTTTTTTCCTGAAATCCCACGTAAGAATCTCCACTGAATTTGGGACAAAACGCGACAAATTTCAGGTCAAACGGATGAGTATTCGCCCACGAAAAAAATCAAACAGCTTCGCACACAAACGAACCTTCCTTTCAGCCCTGGCAGTGATCAATAAAAAATTTATTGCCAATCTTGTGGGACGAATCTGGGCCTCAAACCTCAGCCAAAACTCAATAGACACAGTGACGAACGTCTGGTAAAAATTTCAGACCAAAACACCCAGGGAGTAAGGCGTAGTAAGTCCCAGACCGAGAGTGAACAAAACTGGTTTTCCGAAAACAAAACGTCCTGGATTTTCTTCCCCGTATCTCCTTTTTGTGATTCTTTTATGGACGTGCCTCCTTACCTGGGTGCAAACAGCATAGGGAAGTACTTGTGTGAACCTTTTCAGCGCAATACGGACCCAGAATAAAAATTGCCGAAAGTAGGGCGAAATTTCACAAGTTTCGGTAGAGGATAGCCTTGGTTTGCAAGAAATTTCCGAAAAATTCTCCCGAAATAGTTTTTTCCTGAAATCCCACGTAAGAATCTCCACTGAATTTGGGACAAAACGCGACAAATTTCAGGTCAAACGGATGAGTATTCGCCCACGAAAAAATCAAACAGCTTCGCACACAAACGAACCTTCCTTTCAGCCCTGGCAGTGATCAATAAAAAATTTATTGCCAATCTTGTGGGACGAATCTGGGCCTCAAACCTCAGCCAAAACTCAATAGACACAGTGACGAACGTCTGGTAAAAATTTCAGACCAAAACACCCAGGGAGTAAGGCGTAGTAAGTCCCAGACCGAGAGTGAACAAAACTGGTTTTCCGAAAACAAAACGTCCTGGATTTTCTTCCCCGTATCTCCTTTTTGTGATTCTTTTATGGACGTGCCTCCTTACCTGGGTGCAAACAGCATAGGGAAGTACTTGTGTGAACCTTTTCAGCGCAATACGGACCCAGAATAAAAATTGCCGAAAGTAGGGCGAAATTTCACAAGTTTCGGTAGAGGATAGCCTTGGTTTGCAAGAAATTTCCGAAAAATTCTCCCGAAATAGTTTTTTCCTGAAATCCCACGTAAGAATCTCCACTGAATTTGGGACAAAACGCGACAAATTTCAGGTCAAACGGATGAGTATTCGCCCACGAAAAAAATCAAACAGCTTCGCACACAAACGAACCTTCCTTTCAGCCCTGGCAGTGATCAATAAAAAATTTATTGCCAATCTTGTGGGACGAATCTGGGCCTCAAACCTCAGCCAAAACTCAATAGACACAGTGACGAACGTCTGGTAAAAATTTCAGACCAAAACACCCAGGGAGTAAGGCGTAGTAAGTCCCAGACCGAGAGTGAACAAAACTGGTTTTCCGAAAACAAAACGTCCTGGATTTTCTTCCCCGTATCTCCTTTTTGTGATTCTTTTATGGACGTGCCTCCTTACCTGGGTGCAAACAGCATAGGGAAGTACTTGTGTGAACCTTTTCAGCGCAATACGGACCCAGAATAAAAATTGCCGAAAGTAGGGCGAAATTTCACAAGTTTCGGTAGAGGATAGCCTTGGTTTGCAAGAAATTTCCGAAAAATTCTCCCGAAATAGTTTTTTCCTGAAATCCCACGTAAGAATCTCCACTGAATTTGGGACAAAACGCGACAAATTTCAGGTCAAACGGATGAGTATTCGCCCACGAAAAAAATCAAACAGCTTCGCACACAAACGAACCTTCCTTTCAGCCCTGGCAGTGATCAATAAAAAATTTATTGCCAATCTTGTGGGACGAATCTGGGCCTCAAACCTCAGCCAAAACTCAATAGACACAGTGACGAACGTCTGGTAAAAATTTCAGACCAAAACACCCAGGGAGTAAGGCGTAGTAAGTCCCAGACCGAGAGTGAACAAAACTGGTTTTCCGAAAACAAAACGTCCTGGATTTTCTTCCCCGTATCTCCTTTTTGTGATTCTTTTATGGACGTGCCTCCTTACCTGGGTGCAAACAGCATAGGGAAGTACTTGTGTGAACCTTTTCAGCGCAATACGGACCCAGAATAAAAATTGCCGAAAGTAGGGCGAAATTTCACAAGTTTCGGTAGAGGATAGCCTTGGTTTGCAAGAAATTTCCGAAAAATTCTCCCGAAATAGTTTTTTCCTGAAATCCCACGTAAGAATCTCCACTGAATTTGGGACAAAACGCGGCAAATTTCAGGTCAAACGGATGAGTATTCGCCCACGAAAAAAATCAAACAGCTTCGCACACAAACGAACCTTCCTTTCAGCCCTGGCAGTGATCAATAAAAAATTTATTGCCAATCTTGTGGGACGAATCTGGGCCTCAAACCTCAGCCAAAACTCAATAGACACAGTGACGAACGTCTGGTAAAAATTTCAGACCAAAACACCCAGGGAGTAAGGCGTAGTAAGTCCCAGACCGAGAGTGAACAAAACTGGTTTTCCGAAAACAAAACGTCCTGGATTTTCTTCCCCGTATCTCCTTTTTGTGATTCTTTTATGGACGTGCCTCCTTACCTGGGTGCAAACAGCATAGGGAAGTACTTGTGTGAACCTTTTCAGCGCAATACGGACCCAGAATAAAAATTGCCGAAAGTAGGGCGAAATTTCACAAGTTTCGGTAGAGGATAGCCTTGGTTTGCAAGAAATTTCCGAAAAATTCTCCCGAAATAGTTTTTTCCTGAAATCCCACGTAAGAATCTCCACTGAATTTGGGACAAAACGCGACAAATTTCAGGTCAAACGGATGAGTATTCGCCCACGAAAAAAATCAAACAGCTTCGCACACAAACGAACCTTCCTTTCAGCCCTGGCAGTGATCAATAAAAAATTTATTGCCAATCTTGTGGGACGAATCTGGGCCTCAAACCTCAGCCAAAACTCAATAGACACAGTGACGAACGTCTGGTAAAAATTTCAGACCAAAACACCCAGGGAGTAAGGCGTAGTAAGTCCCAGACCGAGAGTGAACAAAACTGGTTTTCCGAAAACAAAACGTCCTGGATTTTCTTCCCCGTATCTCCTTTTTGTGATTCTTTTATGGACGTGCCTCCTTACCTGGGTGCAAACAGCATAGGGAAGTACTTGTGTGAACCTTTTCAGCGCAATACGGACCCAGAATAAAAATTGCCGAAAGTAGGGCGAAATTTCACAAGTTTCGGTAGAGGATAGCCTTGGTTTGCAAGAAATTTCCGAAAAATTCTCCCGAAATAGTTTTTTCCTGAAATCCCACGTAAGAATCTCCACTGAATTTGGGACAAAACGCGACAAATTTCAGGTCAAACGGATGAGTATTCGCCCACGAAAAAAATCAAACAGCTTCGCACACAAACGAACCTTCCTTTCAGCCCTGGCAGTGATCAATAAAAAATTTATTGCCAATCTTGTGGGACGAATCTGGGCCTCAAACCTCAGCCAAAACTCAATAGACACAGTGACGAACGTCTGGTAAAAATTTCAGACCAAAACACCCAGGGAGTAAGGCGTAGTAAGTCCCAGACCGAGAGTGAACAAAACTGGTTTTCCGAAAACAAAACGTCCTGGATTTTCTTCCCCGTATCTCCTTTTTGTGATTCTTTTATGGACGTGCCTCCTTACCTGGGTGCAAACAGCATAGGGAAGTACTTGTGTGAACCTTTTCAGCGCAATACGGACCCAGAATAAAAATTGCCGAAAGTAGGGCGAAATTTCACAAGTTTCGGTAGAGGATAGCCTTGGTTTGCAAGAAATTTCCGAAAAATTCTCCCGAAATAGTTTTTTCCTGAAATCCCACGTAAGAATCTCCACTGAATTTGGGACAAAACGCGACAAATTTCAGGTCAAACGGATGAGTATTCGCCCACGAAAAAAATCAAACAGCTTCGCACACAAACGAACCTTCCTTTCAGCCCTGGCAGTGATCAATAAAAAATTTATTGCCAATCTTGTGGGACGAATCTGGGCCTCAAACCTCAGCCAAAACTCAATAGACACAGTGACGAACGTCTGGTAAAAATTTCAGACCAAAACACCCAGGGAGTAAGGCGTAGTAAGTCCCAGACCGAGAGTGAACAAAACTGGTTTTCCGAAAACAAAACGTCCTGGATTTTCTTCCCCGTATCTCCTTTTTGTGATTCTTTTATGGACGTGCCTCCTTACCTGGGTGCAAACAGCATAGGGAAGTACTTGTGTGAACCTTTTCAGCGCAATACGGACCCAGAATAAAAATTGCCGAAAGTAGGGCGAAATTTCACAAGTTTCGGTAGAGGATAGCCTTGGTTTGCAAGAAATTTCCGAAAAATTCTCCCGAAATAGTTTTTTCCTGAAATCCCACGTAAGAATCTCCACTGAATTTGGGACAAAACGCGACAAATTTCAGGTCAAACGGATGAGTATTCGCCCACGAAAAAAATCAAACAGCTTCGCACACAAACGAACCTTCCTTTCAGCCCTGGCAGTGATCAATAAAAAATTTATTGCCAATCTTGTGGGACGAATCTGGGCCTCAAACCTCAGCCAAAACTCAATAGACACAGTGACGAACGTCTGGTAAAAATTTCAGACCAAAACACCCAGGGAGTAAGGCGTAGTAAGTCCCAGACCGAGAGTGAACAAAACTGGTTTTCCGAAAACAAAACGTCCTGGATTTTCTTCCCCGTATCTCCTTTTTGTGATTCTTTTATGGACGTGCCTCCTTACCTGGGTGCAAACAGCATAGGGAAGTACTTGTGTGAACCTTTTCAGCGCAATACGGACCCAGAATAAAAATTGCCGAAAGTAGGGCGAAATTTCACAAGTTTCGGTAGAGGATAGCCTTGGTTTGCAAGAAATTTCCGAAAAATTCTCCCGAAATAGTTTTTTCCTGAAATCCCACGTAAGAATCTCCACTGAATTTGGGACAAAACGCGACAAATTTCAGGTCAAACGGATGAGTATTCGCCCACGAAAAAAATCAAACAGCTTCGCACACAAACGAACCTTCCTTTCAGCCCTGGCAGTGATCAATAAAAATTTATTGCCAATCTTGTGGGACGAATCTGGGCCTCAAACCTCAGCCAAAACTCAATAGACACAGTGACGAACGTCTGGTAAAAATTTCAGACCAAAACACCCAGGGAGTAAGGCGTAGTAAGTCCCAGACCGAGAGTGAACAAAACTGGTTTTCCGAAAACAAAACGTCCTGGATTTTCTTCCCCGTATCTCCTTTTTGTGATTCTTTTATGGACGTGCCTCCTTACCTGGGTGCAAACAGCATAGGGAAGTACTTGTGTGAACCTTTTCAGCGCAATACGGACCCAGAATAAAAATTGCCGAAAGTAGGGCGAAATTTCACAAGTTTCGGTAGAGGATAGCCTTGGTTTGCAAGAAATTTCCGAAAAATTCTCCCGAAATAGTTTTTTCCTGAAATCCCACGTAAGAATCTCCACTGAATTTGGGACAAAACGCGACAAATTTCAGGTCAAACGGATGAGTATTCGCCCACGAAAAAAATCAAACAGCTTCGCACACAAACGAACCTTCCTTTCAGCCCTGGCAGTGATCAATAAAAAATTTATTGCCAATCTTGTGGGACGAATCTGGGCCTCAAACCTCAGCCAAAACTCAATAGACACAGTGACGAACGTCTGGTAAAAATTTCAGACCAAAACACCCAGGGAGTAAGGCGTAGTAAGTCCCAGACCGAGAGTGAACAAAACTGGTTTTCCGAAAACAAAACGTCCTGGATTTTCTTCCCCGTATCTCCTTTTTGTGATTCTTTTATGGACGTGCCTCCTTACCTGGGTGCAAACAGCATAGGGAAGTACTTGTGTGAACCTTTTCAGCGCAATACGGACCCAGAATAAAAATTGCCGAAAGTAGGGCGAAATTTCACAAGTTTCGGTAGAGGATAGCCTTGGTTTGCAAGAAATTTCCGAAAAATTCTCCCGAAATAGTTTTTTCCTGAAATCCCACGTAAGAATCTCCACTGAATTTGGGACAAAACGCGGCAAATTTCAGGTCAAACGGATGAGTATTCGCCCACGAAAAAAATCAAACAGCTTCGCACACAAACGAACCTTCCTTTCAGCCCTGGCAGTGATCAATAAAAAATTTATTGCCAATCTTGTGGGACGAATCTGGGCCTCAAACCTCAGCCAAAACTCAATAGACACAGTGACGAACGTCTGGTAAAAATTTCAGACCAAAACACCCAGGGAGTAAGGCGTAGTAAGTCCCAGACCGAGAGTGAACAAAACTGGTTTTCCGAAAACAAAACGTCCTGGATTTTCTTCCCCGTATCTCCTTTTTGTGATTCTTTTATGGACGTGCCTCCTTACCTGGGTGCAAACAGCATAGGGAAGTACTTGTGTGAACCTTTTCAGCGCAATACGGACCCAGAATAAAAATTGCCGAAAGTAGGGCGAAATTTCACAAGTTTCGGTAGAGGATAGCCTTGGTTTGCAAGAAATTTCCGAAAAATTCTCCCGAAATAGTTTTTTCCTGAAATCCCACGTAAGAATCTCCACTGAATTTGGGACAAAACGCGACAAATTTCAGGTCAAACGGATGAGTATTCGCCCACGAAAAAAATCAAACAGCTTCGCACACAAACGAACCTTCCTTTCAGCCCTGGCAGTGATCAATAAAAAATTTATTGCCAATCTTGTGGGACGAATCTGGGCCTCAAACCTCAGCCAAAACTCAATAGACACAGTGACGAACGTCTGGTAAAAATTTCAGACCAAAACACCCAGGGAGTAAGGCGTAGTAAGTCCCAGACCGAGAGTGAACAAAACTGGTTTTCCGAAAACAAAACGTCCTGGATTTTCTTCCCCGTATCTCCTTTTTGTGATTCTTTTATGGACGTGCCTCCTTACCTGGGTGCAAACAGCATAGGGAAGTACTTGTGTGAACCTTTTCAGCGCAATACGGACCCAGAATAAAAATTGCCGAAAGTAGGGCGAAATTTCACAAGTTTCGGTAGAGGATAGCCTTGGTTTGCAAGAAATTTCCGAAAAATTCTCCCGAAATAGTTTTTTCCTGAAATCCCACGTAAGAATCTCCACTGAATTTGGGACAAAACGCGACAAATTTCAGGTCAAACGGATGAGTATTCGCCCACGAAAAAAATCAAACAGCTTCGCACACAAACGAACCTTCCTTTCAGCCCTGGCAGTGATCAATAAAAAATTTATTGCCAATCTTGTGGGACGAATCTGGGCCTCAAACCTCAGCCAAAACTCAATAGACACAGTGACGAACGTCTGGTAAAAATTTCAGACCAAAACACCCAGGGAGTAAGGCGTAGTAAGTCCCAGACCGAGAGTGAACAAAACTGGTTTTCCGAAAACAAAACGTCCTGGATTTTCTTCCCCGTATCTCCTTTTTGTGATTCTTTTATGGACGTGCCTCCTTACCTGGGTGCAAACAGCATAGGGAAGTACTTGTGTGAACCTTTTCAGCGCAATACGGACCCAGAATAAAAATTGCCGAAAGTAGGGCGAAATTTCACAAGTTTCGGTAGAGGATAGCCTTGGTTTGCAAGAAATTTCCGAAAAATTCTCCCGAAATAGTTTTTTCCTGAAATCCCACGTAAGAATCTCCACTGAATTTGGGACAAAACGCGACAAATTTCAGGTCAAACGGATGAGTATTCGCCCACGAAAAAAATCAAACAGCTTCGCACACAAACGAACCTTCCTTTCAGCCCTGGCAGTGATCAATAAAAAATTTATTGCCAATCTTGTGGGACGAATCTGGGCCTCAAACCTCAGCCAAAACTCAATAGACACAGTGACGAACGTCTGGTAAAAATTTCAGACCAAAACACCCAGGGAGTAAGGCGTAGTAAGTCCCAGACCGAGAGTGAACAAAACTGGTTTTCCGAAAACAAAACGTCCTGGATTTTCTTCCCCGTATCTCCTTTTTGTGATTCTTTTATGGACGTGCCTCCTTACCTGGGTGCAAACAGCATAGGGAAGTACTTGTGTGAACCTTTTCAGCGCAATACGGACCCAGAATAAAAATTGCCGAAAGTAGGGCGAAATTTCACAAGTTTCGGTAGAGGATAGCCTTGGTTTGCAAGAAATTTCCGAAAAATTCTCCCGAAATAGTTTTTTCCTGAAATCCCACGTAAGAATCTCCACTGAATTTGGGACAAAACGCGACAAATTTCAGGTCAAACGGATGAGTATTCGCCCACGAAAAAAATCAAACAGCTTCGCACACAAACGAACCTTCCTTTCAGCCCTGGCAGTGATCAATAAAAAATTTATTGCCAATCTTGTGGGACGAATCTGGGCCTCAAACCTCAGCCAAAACTCAATAGACACAGTGACGAACGTCTGGTAAAAATTTCAGACCAAAACACCCAGGGAGTAAGGCGTAGTAAGTCCCAGACCGAGAGTGAACAAAACTGGTTTTCCGAAAACAAAACGTCCTGGATTTTCTTCCCCGTATCTCCTTTTTGTGATTCTTTTATGGACGTGCCTCCTTACCTGGGTGCAAACAGCATAGGGAAGTACTTGTGTGAACCTTTTCAGCGCAATACGGACCCAGAATAAAAATTGCCGAAAGTAGGGCGAAATTTCACAAGTTTCGGTAGAGGATAGCCTTGGTTTGCAAGAAATTTCCGAAAAATTCTCCCGAAATAGTTTTTTCCTGAAATCCCACGTAAGAATCTCCACTGAATTTGGGACAAAACGCGACAAATTTCAGGTCAAACGGATGAGTATTCGCCCACGAAAAAAATCAAACAGCTTCGCACACAAACGAACCTTCCTTTCAGCCCTGGCAGTGATCAATAAAAAATTTATTGCCAATCTTGTGGGACGAATCTGGGCCTCAAACCTCAGCCAAAACTCAATAGACACAGTGACGAACGTCTGGTAAAAATTTCAGACCAAAACACCCAGGGAGTAAGGCGTAGTAAGTCCCAGACCGAGAGTGAACAAAACTGGTTTTCCGAAAACAAAACGTCCTGGATTTTCTTCCCCGTATCTCCTTTTTGTGATTCTTTTATGGACGTGCCTCCTTACCTGGGTGCAAACAGCATAGGGAAGTACTTGTGTGAACCTTTTCAGCGCAATACGGACCCAGAATAAAAATTGCCGAAAGTAGGGCGAAATTTCACAAGTTTCGGTAGAGGATAGCCTTGGTTTGCAAGAAATTTCCGAAAAATTCTCCCGAAATAGTTTTTTCCTGAAATCCCACGTAAGAATCTCCACTGAATTTGGGACAAAACGCGACAAATTTCAGGTCAAACGGATGAGTATTCGCCCACGAAAAAAATCAAACAGCTTCGCACACAAACGAACCTTCCTTTCAGCCCTGGCAGTGATCAATAAAAAATTTATTGCCAATCTTGTGGGACGAATCTGGGCCTCAAACCTCAGCCAAAACTCAATAGACACAGTGACGAACGTCTGGTAAAAATTTCAGACCAAAACACCCAGGGAGTAAGGCGTAGTAAGTCCCAGACCGAGAGTGAACAAAACTGGTTTTCCGAAAACAAAACGTCCTGGATTTTCTTCCCCGTATCTCCTTTTTGTGATTCTTTTATGGACGTGCCTCCTTACCTGGGTGCAAACAGCATAGGGAAGTACTTGTGTGAACCTTTTCAGCGCAATACGGACCCAGAATAAAAATTGCCGAAAGTAGGGCGAAATTTCACAAGTTTCGGTAGAGGATAGCCTTGGTTTGCAAGAAATTTCCGAAAAATTCTCCCGAAATAGTTTTTTCCTGAAATCCCACGTAAGAATCTCCACTGAATTTGGGACAAAACGCGACAAATTTCAGGTCAAACGGATGAGTATTCGCCCACGAAAAAAATCAAACAGCTTCGCACACAAACGAACCTTCCTTTCAGCCCTGGCAGTGATCAATAAAAAATTTATTGCCAATCTTGTGGGACGAATCTGGGCCTCAAACCTCAGCCAAAACTCAATAGACACAGTGACGAACGTCTGGTAAAAATTTCAGACCAAAACACCCAGGGAGTAAGGCGTAGTAAGTCCCAGACCGAGAGTGAACAAAACTGGTTTTCCGAAAACAAAACGTCCTGGATTTTCTTCCCCGTATCTCCTTTTTGTGATTCTTTTATGGACGTGCCTCCTTACCTGGGTGCAAACAGCATAGGGAAGTACTTGTGTGAACCTTTTCAGCGCAATACGGACCCAGAATAAAAATTGCCGAAAGTAGGGCGAAATTTCACAAGTTTCGGTAGAGGATAGCCTTGGTTTGCAAGAAATTTCCGAAAAATTCTCCCGAAATAGTTTTTTCCTGAAATCCCACGTAAGAATCTCCACTGAATTTGGGACAAAACGCGACAAATTTCAGGTCAAACGGATGAGTATTCGCCCACGAAAAAAATCAAACAGCTTCGCACACAAACGAACCTTCCTTTCAGCCCTGGCAGTGATCAATAAAAAATTTATTGCCAATCTTGTGGGACGAATCTGGGCCTCAAACCTCAGCCAAAACTCAATAGACACAGTGACGAACGTCTGGTAAAAATTTCAGACCAAAACACCCAGGGAGTAAGGCGTAGTAAGTCCCAGACCGAGAGTGAACAAAACTGGTTTTCCGAAAACAAAACGTCCTGGATTTTCTTCCCCGTATCTCCTTTTTGTGATTCTTTTATGGACGTGCCTCCTTACCTGGGTGCAAACAGCATAGGGAAGTACTTGTGTGAACCTTTTCAGCGCAATACGGACCCAGAATAAAAATTGCCGAAAGTAGGGCGAAATTTCACAAGTTTCGGTAGAGGATAGCCTTGGTTTGCAAGAAATTTCCGAAAAATTCTCCCGAAATAGTTTTTTCCTGAAATCCCACGTAAGAATCTCCACTGAATTTGGGACAAAACGCGACAAATTTCAGGTCAAACGGATGAGTATTCGCCCACGAAAAAAATCAAACAGCTTCGCACACAAACGAACCTTCCTTTCAGCCCTGGCAGTGATCAATAAAAAATTTATTGCCAATCTTGTGGGACGAATCTGGGCCTCAAACCTCAGCCAAAACTCAATAGACACAGTGACGAACGTCTGGTAAAAATTTCAGACCAAAACACCCAGGGAGTAAGGCGTAGTAAGTCCCAGACCGAGAGTGAACAAAACTGGTTTTCCGAAAACAAAACGTCCTGGATTTTCTTCCCCGTATCTCCTTTTTGTGATTCTTTTATGGACGTGCCTCCTTACCTGGGTGCAAACAGCATAGGGAAGTACTTGTGTGAACCTTTTCAGCGCAATACGGACCCAGAATAAAAATTGCCGAAAGTAGGGCGAAATTTCACAAGTTTCGGTAGAGGATAGCCTTGGTTTGCAAGAAATTTCCGAAAAATTCTCCCGAAATAGTTTTTTCCTGAAATCCCACGTAAGAATCTCCACTGAATTTGGGACAAAACGCGCAATTTCAGGTCAAACGGATGAGTATTCGCCCACGAAAAAATCAAACAGCTTCGCACACAAACGAACCTTCCTTTCAGCCCTGGCAGTGATCAATAAAAAATTTATTGCCAATCTTGTGGGACGAATCTGGGCCTCAAACCTCAGCCAAAACT
>NW_027174162.1:0-40992 GCF_000499845.2 Phaseolus vulgaris | reverse complement strand
AATATGATTATGATTTACCTGCCAATCTTCCAACATTGATCCATAAAAGGTAATGGATAATGATCTTTCCGCGTAGCTTGGTTCAGTTTCCTATAGTCAATGCACATCCTCCATCCTGTAACAGTTTTTGTAGGAATCAATTCAATTTTTTCGTTATAAATAACTGTCGTACCTCCTTTCTTAGGTACCACTTGTACTGGACTAACCGACACACTGTTTGAAAAGGGATAAATCATTCCTGCTTCTAAGAGCTTTTGTACCTCCTTTCTAACAACCTCCTTCATGGAAGGATTTAAGCGCCTTGGTGGTTGAGCCACAGGTTTGAAATGTTGCTCCATGTGAATTTTATGCATGCAATATGATGGGATTATACCTTTCAAGTAAGCAAATGTGCATCCTATAGCTTCTTTATCTACCTTCAGCACTTTTATGACCTTTTGTTCTTCCTCTTTGGATAAATGGTTGCTTATAATAACTAGTTTCTCCCCATTTTCTTAAAAAAACATATTTCAAATGATCTGGCAACTGTTTCAGCTCTATTTTCTAAGGGGTGTTGGCTTTGTTCAGTTCTAATTCATCAAAAATCCCTTGTTGAACTTCTTTTGCCTTTCCCAACTCTAGCAAACACTCCTTGACTTCCTTATCCTCCCAATCCTCGCAATTTTCATTATCTTTTAGGACGGCTTTCATCAATGAATCATCTATAAATATTTTCTCTTGTGATTTTCCAAATACAGGTCATTCAGTGCATCCATCCTAAAACAATTATTCTGATAAATCAGATGTTTTTATTGCTTCAAATACACCAAAGCTAACTTCTTCATCCCTGCACTCGAACCCTTAACTTTCCTTCATCCACAGCAATCATACTTTTTGCAGTCTTCATAATGGGTGTCCAAGAATGAGAGGTACTTTCAAACATCTTCCTCTATGTTCCATGATCACCAAAATCAACTGGGAAGTAAAATTCGTCTACCTTCACCAAAAACATCTTCTACTATCCTATGTGGATGTTTTATTGATACTGTCAGCTAATTGCCAATGTCATCCTTGTAGGCAAAATTTCAACATCCTCAATTTTCTTCAACATAGATAGTGGCGTCAGATCTATGCTTGCCTCAAGAACTAGTAATGCTTTGGCCATTGAAAAATTTCCTATTGTGACTAGCGAAGTAAAATTCCCAGGATCTTTAGATTTTGGTGGCAGTGATTATTGAATAATGGCACTACATCCTGCTTCTAGCTCCACAATTTCTTGTTCTTTTAAGCTTCTCTTCTTGGTCAACAAATCCTTCATAAATCTGGTATATGTAGGCATCTGTTCCAAAGCTTCAGTGAATGGAATACTTATCTCTAGTTGTTTTCAGAATTTCATAGAATCTGACAAACCGTCCTTCTATATTCTTTTTGGAGAGAGCATGTGGATAAGGTAAAAATACAATTTGGAACAACTTCTTTTTTCATTTTCTGTTTCCTTTTTTTTTCTTTTATTCTTGTACCCCTCTCATTTTTTTCTTTCTCTTCTCCCTCTTTCACTCTTGTTTTTTTTTCGTTCCTCTTCTTTTTTTTCTTCCCTGACAATTTTCTTTCCTCACCTTTTCTCTCTTCCTCACTCTCTATGTCTTTTTCCTTACTTTACAAATTATAACCAATCCCCTTTCCTACAACTACTCCACTTCTTGTAGTGATTGAATTACATTTCTCCATGAGTTCCCCTCAACACTTGTAGGGTAAGCCCACCGTTAATTTGTGGCCAACATGAAGGCTAAGCCCCACGCTAATTTGTGGCCAACATGAAGGCTTAACCTACGCTTATTTGTGGCCAACAGAAGGCTTAGCCACGCTTATTTAAAGATTGTGTGGTATTTTCGTTGGCTAAACTCACGCTACTTTAAAAATGTGTGGACGTTGCGTGGGCGAAACGTAAGTCAAACCCACAAATTTTTATAAACTTTTCAACTTCTTATAGGCTAAGTCCACGCTTGACCTACGCAAAAAACACCCCGCCATGTGTTCGCCCGAACTCGCCAATATCTTTACGTCGACTACATTAGCTTCGAAATTCACATTTTTTTTTATCAGCAATGAATAAATAAAATTAAAGGGGATACTTCAGGGGTATCCCAACCCATATACAGTAACCACAAGTGGACTTCCTATATCATCCACAAAAGAAACTCTCCTATATGGTTGGAGCAGAACAACCTTAAAGTGAGAAAAACATACCCAAAAATATAACCAACAGGTTACCTCAAAGCAACATTCGACCTTACCGAAACACCCAGAATCGAGGCCACACCTACATTCACCTCGCCACACGACGAGTTACCCATGCACGGAATAACTCGCCATGTAACTTACTCTGGTGAGCACTAAGTGCCACAAGGGGCACAATCTCTGCAAAATCGCCTGCCGCCAATGCTTCTCGCCATGTATGCTTTGACCTAAGGAAACCCTGCTCTCGAGGAGGATCCACTCGGGAAATCCCCTCGTCGACGACCGTGCTGTTCCCTTTATCTACGGTTAACAGACATCTTTTTCGAACCAGCACGTCTGAACTTTCTCACCTAAACTCCAAAGCTTCAAGTAGCTTTCTGGAAAACTTGGTGATGTGTCTACCTCGGCGATTTTCAGTATCTGATCTTCTGTTCTTCAGATACGGCAATGATACACAACTTCGGCGACCACCGACTACACACATGTGGAGAACGCCGCTTCATCGACCGACGATCATGTTGACCTTTCGGCGACCACCGACTACGCACGCATGGAGATCGTCGTTTCATCGACCAACGATCATGTTGACCTTTGCATAACTTCGACGACCACCGACTACGCTCGCATGGAGATCGCCGTTTCATCGGCCGACGATCATGTTGACCCATGCATAACTTCGACGACCACCGGCTACGCACGCATGGAGATCATTGTTTCATCGACCGGCGATCATGCTAACCTTGTATAACTTCGGCGACCACCGACTACACACATATGGAGAACGCCGCTTCGTCGACCGGCGATCATGTGACCTTTGCATAACTTCGACGACCACCGACTACGCATGCATGGAGATCGCCGTTTCTTCGACCAGCGATCATGTTGACCTTTGCATAACTTCGACGACCACCGACTACACACGCATGGAGATCGTCGTTTCATCGATCGACGATCTTGTTGACCTTGTATAACTTCGGCAACCACCGACTACTCACATGGAGAACGCCGCTTCATCGACCGGCGATCATGACATCCTTCCCCATTTATTTGTAACTTCTAATGCAGATAAGGGGGTTCAGCATCCAATCTTGTCCTTCTTCCTCCAATGGCAGAAACTAGTGTGCTAAGGACCCCTGCATCTGCTGCAAAACTGTGCCTACTTATAACCTCTAATGCATAACATTGGGTTAAGAACCCAGTCGACATATGAGTAGCTAAAGGACTGTACGTTATATTTTATCCAAAGCCAAGATTTAAGTTGTGCCTTCTTAAACACCTCTTCCGCATCAACTACCCCTTGCTTGAAGACAATGAGATTCCTTTGATCCCAAATACATCTAATGATAGTTGCCCATACGCCTTTCCATATCAGATTTTGTTTATTACTGATATGGCTCAGACAAAAGCTAGTGAAATGCAGATTTAAGACATTTTGTTGAACAAAAGATATACCTATCCACTTGAAGCACATCAACCACACCCTTTGAGCATGTTTACACTCCAGAAAAAGATGTTGGCATGACTCCTCCTTGGACTGGCACATTGCACAAAGCGTGGTATTCACCGTGACACTCTCCTACTCAAATTCATCCTTGTTGGGATTCTCCCCAGCAGCACCCTCCAAGCAGTGGTCACCACATTTGGGAATGCCTTAGCCTTCCAAAGGAGCTTGAAGACTTCTAAGCAAGGGCCTCTAGATTGCTTGTCTAAGCAATCATAAGCAGAATTCACAGAAAATAGCCCTGTTACTTCCTTCCCCCACACCTGTACATCCTTAACATTCTCTTTCATATTAGCCCCATTTAGCAGCATAAGAAGATCTGCTTCCTTTGCGGACTCCCATTCAAATCTGTTACGTCTCCATTCCAGGTTCCACCTCCATGTTGAATTGACCCAAACACCTACCTCGCCCACTGTTTGGCCTTTATTTAGGGATAGGGAGTACAATCTGGGAAACAATGATTTGAGATCATTACTTCCAACCCACACCTCCTCCCAAAAATTTACCTTGTCCCCACATCCTAATTCCCAACTTAATTCTTCCTGAAACCATCCCTTTCTTCCTCCCTCCTTACATAGTTTATTGAGGTCTCTCCACCACCACGATTGAAGTTTAATGGGAGTTTGAGTGCTTTCGGTCTCCAGCCCATATTTTGATATCAAAATGTCCTTCCACTTTCCTTCCTCCTGAGAGATAAAACGCCATTTCCACTTTGCTAGAAGAGCATAATTAAACTTTCGGATATCTCTTAAACCCAGGCCTCCCTCCTCTTTATTCCTGCAAACATCTTTCCAACTTACCTAGAAAATTGGTTTATTTGCTTTACCCCACCCCCACAAGAATCTCCTTTGAATGCTAGTAATCTTTTTGCAGACTGTGTCCGGTGCTCTGAATAGGGAGAGATAATACAGGGGTATGGCAGTAATGACAGATTTGATAAGACATATTCTCCCTGCCAGTGACAAAAATCTACCTTTCCACACATTGAGCCTAGCTTTTATCTTGTTAATGACAGGTTCCAGAACTGTTCCTTCCTTGGATTTCCTCCCACTTCAATTCCCAGATACTTAAACGGTATCCTCATCTGTGTACAGTTCAGAGTCTTTGTGTAGCAATCTGGAGAACAACTTTGAACATTGATGCCGACTAGTTTTGACTTGTGAAAGTTGATCTTCAATCCTGAGGCTAATTCCAAAACCCCTTAGAATGGCCTTCAAGGTTATCACATTATTAAGGGAGTCTTCACACAGAAAAAGAGTATCATCTGCAAACTGAAGGATGCATACTTCCATCTCTTTCCGCCCAATCTTGAGACCCGATAGCAGTTTGGTTTTCATGGCTTATCTTACCAATCCGACAAGGCCTTCAGCTACAATAAGAAGAGAAAAGGCGCTAGTGGATCTCCCTGTCTCAACCCTCTTGTTGGCTTGAATTCCTCCGTAGGACTCCCATTGACTAGCACAGACACAGTTGCGGATTCCAGGCATCCTCTGATCCATGCTCTCCACAGGGGGTGAAACCCCATCTTGAGTAGCATATCATATAAGAACTCCCATCTTACCGAATCATATGCTTTTTCAAAGTCCACCTTCAGACACAGACCTCTTCTCCCCTGCCTTCTATTTTCTTCTACCATTTCATTAGCCATAAGCACACTGTCTAGGATCCCTTTTCCTTTTACAAAAGCATACTGACTTTCATCTATCAAAACTGGCAACACCTTCTTCATTCTACCTGCCAACACCTTAGATATGATTTTGTACAAGGCTCCGACAAGAGAGATAGGTCTATACTGCTCTAGCAATGTAGGGTCCCTAACTTTAGGTATTAGAGCTATGAAGGAAGCATTACAGCCCTTCGGGATACTCCCAGTCTCATGAAACAGTGTTAGTGCTGCCAAGATCTCATCTTTTAAAAGCTCCAGTGTTTCCGAATAAAATTGAAATTGAATCCATCTGGTCCAGGGCTTTTGGATCCGTCGCATTGCCAAACTGCATCCCTAACTTCCTTCTCCAAGAACACAGCTGTAAGACCCTCATTATGATACGAGGATAAAGACTTGAATTCGACTCCGTCTAGTCTTACCCCTAGATCTTTCGTTGCTTTGAATATGGATTCGAATAAACTCTTCGCCTCTAACCAAACCGTACAAGGTTCCTCACACCATTGCTCCCCCACCTGGACACCCTTCACTTCATTCCTCAACCTTCTCCACCTCAGAGATGAATGGAAGAATCTAGTACATGAGTCTCCACTCTTGAACCAGTTTGCTCTTGCCTTCTGACAGCTAAGGGATTCAATTTTCTTTTCATTCTCTTTTAGGCTGCTTGCCAGCTCCAGTCTTCTCAACCTCTCACTTTCTGTTAAACCACCTGAGCAGTCATGACTATCAAGGGCCTCCATCTCCTGTAATATCCTCCTCTTAGAAGTCTCCAAGTTTCCAAATACGTCCCTATTCCAAGACTTCAGATCGAGCTTGAGGAGTTTTAGTTTTTCTTTACATATAATAAACCCATTCCCTTGAATAGAATAAGACTGCCATTTGTCCTTCACCATCCTGCTGAACCCTCTCTCCAACAGCCATGCATCTATGGTTCTAAACGGTTTTTGGACCCCAGTCCTTCTCTACTGACTTCACCACTAGTGCACAATGGTCTGACACTTCCCTTCGAAGGACATATTGTTTACTCTTGGGCCATAGAAGTAACCAGTCTTCAGTAACAAGTACTCTATCAATTCTACTCTTAGCCGTTCCATCAGATTTAAACCACGTAAACTTCTTGCCTACCAGAGGTAAATCTAATAAGAAGTTGGAATCAATAAAGCTATTAAACCCATTCACCTCGCTTTTTTGTTCACCCCTGTCTGTTATACCTTTCCTCTCATTGCTGCTTCTCACTGCATTAAAGTCTCCACAGATGCACCATGCCAAAACATGTGATGACTGTCTTACTTTGGAGATGTCCTCCCAAAGAGTCTTCTTACCTCTCAAGGAGCAAGAAGAATAAACATTGACCATGACACACCTATAAGAAGTTTTAAGGTGTTGGCCGTATACAGCTATGTAACCAGTTCCCATCACATGACTTTCATACTCAAAAACGTCCTTATGCCACATTGACAACAAACTTCCACTACCTTCATCTCTTTTATTGTGAATCCAGCCCACATTGTTATCCCCCCAAATCACAAACACCTAGCATCCGAGAGCTCTTTGGATTTTGTTTCTTGTATACAAACAAAGTCAGCTTCCTCCCTTCCTATAACATGTCTCATATATCTAGCTTTGGTACCTCCCCCAGCCCTCTGATATTTAAATTAACTATGATCATAAAAACCGATCCTTCCCTCCCTCCTCCGCACTCTTCAGAATCTCCAAATCTCTTGCTTCCATGTTTACATATTCCTTGATTACCTCCTTTTTTTCCCCGCGACACATGGTTCCTACGCGTCTACTAATCTCCCACAGCTTGGCTGATTCGTCCTCCGATTCAGTGACATTCAAACATTTGTTACAGTTGCCTATATCCCCATCCGAAAGCGAAACTGAGGACAATCCCTGTCTTGGTTGAACACTAATCCCAGCTTGAGAGTATCTGGATATTAACCTTGCGGAACGCCTGGGATGAGAATGTGAGATCCCCATTTCCGTTAGGCCTTTCATCTTGCGCCGTCGTTGATTGGTTTTTGTTGCCTTTCCCACTACCTCATCGTCGTCTCCTGGACAAGGTAGTTGGTCTTCACCTGCGAGCAAAACCCCTGACCCCGATGCTTCTTTCCTACAGATAGAATCATTCCCAGCACTCTGACGCCTTACAAGGTCCAATTGCAGCTTACCCAAACCTCTCTCCTTCCCTGGCTTATTGTAAATGGTGGCATTCTTCTCAGCATCCCACACCTCCTGAGATAGGTGCTGCTCTCGTTCACGTTGTACACAAACACTTCCAACGGGATTATTTTCTTCCTCACTGACAAGCCCAATTCCCTTCCGTGATGGTCCTAGCCCACCTTCATTAGAAGCATCATCCTCGTTTTGGGCCTCCTTCTTTTTACGTAGGCCCAAACCTGATTGAACCTCCCTCTGAGAATTAAAGCTCTCTATGTCCACCACTATTATTTCCAGATCAGCATGTGCACAGGGTACGTTATTAGTAAAACCTCATGCTTGATCTAAAGCGCTGACAGTAGCAGGTTCTGCTAATATCTTCTGCCCCTGTATTTCCTCATTCGTGCAAAGCTTTTCACCTTCCCTCTGACTCACTCTACTTTTTGTGGAAGATTCCCCAAAATAGGCCTTTGACTTATACGTCTCCCCTCCTCCCCCCTTACCTACTCCGATCTCCTTTCCGATTGACCGTACATCGTCCCCAGCCCTCCGACCGAGCTCCTCCTCACCACTCTTCACTGAAAACACAGATTCTTCAACATAGGTTTCCGATGAAGAAATACTATAAAAAGAATGTAGTCATGATGATAGTTGTTGCATCGACCTGCTGTGCTCACCGGGGACTCCTCTTCTATAGAGATGCTTAGCAAGTGACCGTTTATTCTCATCTTCTTTGCCATCCTGATATTACAATTGTTCTCAATACGAACTTGCAGTCGAGCGAACTGAAGGTTCTCCCATGTCAACGTTGCTTTGTCTATAGATATCAGGCTGGCTGCTTCTCCTATCACTCTTGCAAAGCATGTGTTGTTCCAGAGAGATATCGACAAGCCATAACATCTCACCCAAACTTTTTTGTGACTTGCAACCCGTGCCTCCGTCCATGGTTCAATGTTCACAAAAAAACTATCAAACCACTCTCTGTTGAGCTTTATCACCTCCTCCATGTTCTCACCTTCCCTTGGTGTTAGGAGAGCTAAGTTGTCCCCCATAGATCTTACTTGGATCATGTTCATTCCTCCTCTAACAAATTCTTCTCCCAGTTGATCAAAGTCCATACCAGCATTGTATTTACCTACTGCACTCCTCACCATCCATGGAAGGTTTTGTATTTGCGTATTAAAAGCTGGTCCCTTCCACTCCTTCCGTGCTTGTCCTCTAACAGCATCCACATAAGATTTTTTCTCACTCTTTTCCACCCAGATCTCCTTCCCTTTCCTACGTGTGTTTTCGTTAAAGTGTTTTGACTCCTTCTTCTCATATATGGGCTTCTCCATGTTCGTATAGCTAGACTTTTTTCTCTCCACCCCTGGAAGCTCCTCTTGACGACGACGGTATTTTGGGATGTTCACGAAGAGTTTCGTACTCCCTATATAAATCTGGTCAAGATCCCTCTCTAGCTTCCCCACATTTCTCACCTCAAAGAATCTCACGAAGCCAAACCTTCTTCCCCACTTATTACGTCTTCGTGAGATGAAAACTTCTTTCACCCTCGCCCATCTCTGGAAGATTTTTAACATATCTATTTCTCCAAAGCCACCGGGGAAGTTTGAGAAAAAGAATGTTGTAAAATCATTAGACTTACCAGATGGTTTACGAACGGGACCACGACCGCCGCTCCTTTCCGACGTGAACGCTCTGCTTCCCATGTTTCAACTATAGCTAGTAGGCCCCCGATAAAAACCATTTTGCGTAGGTTTTTCATAGTTAGGGTCCGTTTTTGGCCTATTCTAATAAACATTTTTTTTGTAGTGGATACTCTAAATTTAAAAAAAAAAAGTTGTGATTTAATTCATTACAGTAGAAAAAGGGTTTTACTTTAATAAGTGGTTAAATATAAACTTTGTTCACCATAAATCTACTATACCAAACAACAAACAATGATCTTCGTCACTCATGCCATCCAAACACTCCTTAACAATTTCTTACATTTGGTCTTATCTCGACCAGTGGCACGAAAAAAGGTCCAACATTACTGAAGTAATCTCGCCTGGGCGAGATTGGACTCACTTAGGCGAACTTCTCTGGGACCTTCTGGCATGAGCTAGTGCTGGAGTGAATGCTAGTTCTTTCCGGCTTCCCTTTTATATTTGTATATAATCCTTTTGTTCTTTCATCTTCATTATTTCCTAAAATCTTGAAATTAATACAAACTTGGGAATAAATCGTTCTTATGCAAATTATAATCACAAAATATGTAAAGAGATTTAAATTCATAAATTAGGGGTTATATTATAGTTATTTTATCAGTTAAGTCTTAATTTATCTAGGGATCAAAATTCATTGGGAATTATGAATAGATAATAGCAAATTTTCTCGTAGTGTATTAATGTGTATGTTCAATTGATTTGTGAATTTTGTAAATGATGTGTATTGTATGAGAAGGTTGAAATTGTTATTAAATTGAGGTTATACGTTTAAGATAATATATAAATTGTTGTTTGATTTTTGTATTAAGTATTGAGTCCTATGTTGTAATAAAGATCCTCTAACTTCACTAATGGTTTATGCACATAGTATAAGGCATCAGGTGGTGAGAAGTTGATAAGGGATCATGTGTAGATACATGGTGTTGGATGTCTTAAACTTACCCTTATATTTTTTCTTAGGTTCGCTTGTAAATCTAAGTGTTGGGTATTTGATCAGATGTTAGTATCTAGTATGAGTTACTTAATTGTCTTTTAGAAGACGTTAGTTGATAATTCACTTATTGAATATCCTTGATGTATAGATCCATGTGGTCTATATGGTTGTTATATATTGGTATTGTTATAAAATTAAAATATTGTGGTTGATACATATATTTTGCATCTCTATGTTTGATTGAAAAGAAACTAGTTTATTTATGAATTACTAACCTAATTGTCTCTTATATATTTGTATATAATAAAAATTAATTTAATAATTTACCACTTTTTTTATTTTTTTTAAATTTAATATATGAATCAAACAACATTTAATTTTTTATTTTATTTTTCTGTATAAAAATGTAACTATTATTTAAAGTTCAATTTATTTTATATTTTAAAACAAATGAATTATTTTATTATATATATAACACGACTTTATTTTGATTTTATTTTAAATTTAATATTTTAATCAAACTGATTTTATTTTATACTTCACTAATTTTATGAAAATAATAACATCTAGAAGCATATTTATAATTTTTGTTTTCTTTTTCTAACAAGAAGTTGTTCCTACTTTTAAAACTTTTAACATGTAAGGTGTCATTGATAACATAATCTGTGATGGACTTTAGTATATTTTTTTTTCATATCTAGGCTTATCAATATTTCTTTCTTCAAACACTAAATTAACATATTTAAGACTTAAATTTTCTGGAGAAAACAATAAAACTAATACAGAACTTGAATTTTATTTCTGGCCAGATTTTTATTTTTAAGGTATCATTCTTAGCATCCCCACAATTTGATATTAATTCTGAAATATATAATTAAAATTGTAAAAATACAAATTTGTAATAAATATAAAGTATGTTTAATTTATTTGGAGACATTCTGAAATATATAATTAAAAAATTATATTAAATTGTGTATTTTAGGATTTAATAATAGATATTTTTTTATAAAAACTATTACACTTTACATTAATTTTTTAGATAACTAATGTAAAAATGCTTATTAAACTAATCAATGTAAAATATATTTTTTTAACTAATTTTTCTACTAAAATAAATAAAAAGTAATATAATAAAAATGTAACAATTTAAATAACTAATTCTTGTATCCTACAATATGAATAAAGAAGGATAGAATAATTTCAAGATGTTTCTTTTTTCATTAATAATTTAAAGAGAGTACATCTTTTCACTTTGATCAACACATAAATTAAAAATGAGAAAATTGGGAGCAAACTCAAAAATATAACAGGTGAGTTCAAAGATAAGGATAATCCATATTTTGCAAGGCCATCTGCTACGAGTTAGTCTCTCTAAACACATGGTTCCAAGAGATGTAATCAACTTTGGCACCCATATGAATTATGGAAGACACAACATTATAGAAAGGATGAGTTTGTTCGATGAGTCCCCAATTGATAAGTTGGATAGCTGTTTGAGAATCACTCTCAACAATAAAAATTTATATCCCATTGATATGGCTAGTTCCATTCCAATTTTGATTGCAAATAATTCAGCCTCTGCTGCTGAACCAACTCTTAAGGTAGTAGAGAAGCCAAAAAGAAATTCACCATTACAATCTCTAAAAACACCTCCTGCACTAGCCTTTCTTCCATCAAGGGTGAAAGCTCCATCACAGTTAATCTTAATAAATCCTTTGGGAGGTGGTATCCAACAAACTAATCTTACGGGATTTGGATTGTCCTACAACACTTTGTTTATTAGTTGATGAATAAATTATAAGAAATAAAAATATAAAAATTGGATTGCACGATAATCTTCTAATATCTCATTAAATATCAATAATAATAATATGAAAATAGTATAAAAGAACTTTTATATTGAAGAACAATGACAAAAGAATGTACATAAATCAGACATGACAAGAGAATATAAAGGCCAGTAGGAGTTTTAAATGTCATTCTATACGCCCACAGATTTTCATCAAGTTTGATTGACCAATCTTTCCTTGATGCAACCACTTTCCTTCATCAAGCTAACCAGTAATGCAGGTAAAGTTGGAGCAACAAATGGTTTGGTTGACCTAGAAGGGTGCCATCCATCAAGATTTAACTTGTTTTTTAAAAGTTATTGTCGTCGCTTTCATATTACTAAGTTAGCAAAGTCGTATTATGTTATGATGCATTTGGTATGCGAAGTAAATTTATGTGGTAAGGTACTTTTGGCATGCATTTATATGTTATACGCAAAGTTATCAACGCCATAAAAGGGCACAATTAAAGGCAAGTCACGAGCTTAAGATACATAAAATGATTAGCCTACCTAAATTTTGTCTGAGTTCAAACATTAAAATACACACTTATAAGGATATACAAAACAGTTAATAAGTTCCAATATTAAATACATGCATAAAAATAAAATATGGTTCATAATCTTAGAGTTTAAGAGTCCTCCAAAAGCTTTTCCATCAACTATACTTTTGCATGGGTTTAGCTCAGAGAAGTCCACCGTTGGATGGACAATAGCTGCCTGCTCCAAGGCTGTTTCAAACCCAACAATGAATGATTAGGTCGCGTCATCCTTCAGGGAATCTACCATCTTGGAGAACTCGCCCTTTTTACAAGTTATCTCATCTCCCATCTCTTTCTTCAAACTTTCAATCTTTCTAGATAGGTCAACCTTCTCTTTGGCCAGGATTAAAGAAGCCCATAGTTGACAACCAGATTGTTTGAATTCAAAAAAGTAAAAGAACACTTCCACAGTCGGCGAAATGTCGAGTTAGGAACATAAAATAATGAAACCTCAAATGAGTGCCCAGCTATTCAGATGTAGCTGGGCAAGAGCCACGTTGAGCTCGGTCAACAGCTCTTTTTCAAAAATAGAGATGGGAAGACGCAAAAAAAAAAAATTGGTAAAAAGGTAGCATGGAAAAATCAGAATGGCCCATCTAGGTCTGACGACTCATCATTACATATCGGTTCGCCGTCTCTACATACTACAACTTTCACTAAACTCTCATCTTTTTTAAACCACCCCCTGATTCCCTTAACTCTCTAACTTTTACACGAGTAGTATAAACAGAGTTTTCCTTAACCAATTCTTTTTTGGCCAAAGGTAAGTAGAGTTATAATCCATCTCTGAAAGCAATTAAGGCATGAACAAGCAATGAAAATACAAAGAAAGATAAGCCTCTTCGCCTCGCCATGTTCGGCTTGAGGCTGGGGAATGTGTACTGGTCGGACGTGCTCGGGACCCGACCCGAGCTCTTAAGTGTGTTATCTTGGTTGGTTAGGTCAATACGGGGAAATACTTAGCTCGGTCTAAGATAAATGGCAAGCCCAATGATACATCAAGAAGTCAGACCAAATAGCTGGCAGCCCATGTTAGAAAGATAATTAAGGTAAAAATAACATAAGAAATAATTGAATTAGTTGAGTACAAATGTCATTTTTAAAATCAGTAAACAACTAGAGATAATGTTCTGCTTGTAACCATAAAATAAACAGGATATCTTTATGTTTGTTAAACTCCTGAATGAGGGTCTATGAATACTATAAAAGGGACTTGAAACACTGAGCAAAGGTAAGTTGAAATCCCGAAAGACTACAGTCATATAGTTATTTTGTATTCAGATTCTGATAGTTATATGCTCTCACGGACTTGATCGTCGGAGTGTAATTAACAGGTGAAACTCAATTCACTGTGAATTATTAGCATCTCAAAGCAACAATAATAAAAAAGAAAGTCAGTCCAAAATTCACCAATAAATTCGATCCAGGTTAGCCGACAAGAACAAGTAACCTAAAGAATATTTGTTCGATAGTTAAATTCAAATTATGTATTACTTTTGTAATTTAGATGGGAAACGTTTATATTTTATTTTATTTTATACACTAATTCCTCGACGGTTACATCAAATTACTTATTTTACATTAATTTTTTTCTTTCATAATGATAATATAAGATTTCATTAATTTTTAAGTTCGGATAATTTATGAATTTTTAATTGAATTTTTATTAAAAATATTATTTATTAAGTATTTAAAATTAATTATTATATTTTTAATTGAGTGAATCGAAGTGGTTGTTGTCTTGAATGATCATTGCTTATGTGTTTTAATTAAAAATAAAATAAAATAACATAATTAATTTTTAAATTTATTATAAATTTGAGTGTTTTTAAATTGAATTTTTATAAAAAAAATTTATAATGTCAAGAACCACCAAAACAATAAAAAAAAACTTTTGAAATCTTAATAATCTTTATCAAATCCCCTTATTTTGTGCTCCCACATGCTTGTTTTTTTTTAATATTTAATTTGAAAAAATAAATAATGTTAAGATTTTAAATATGTATTATTTTAATGGAGTGTTTAATTTCTATGCATGATGTAAAATAATGACACAATATACTAATATATTATACTAAATAAGAATACAACCACTAGTAAATGTGTTAAGGAAATTTTGTTTTACACTTTTTATTTGTAATTAAAGATATAATTAAGCCATTAATAACATATTTATTCTCATTGATGAAAGAAATTTTAAATATTTTAAGTATAGCATTAGGTTTGACCAATCACTTAAAGTCAATTAAATTTATGGATATTTGTAAAATACATTTTAAATTTCTGTAAATAATAATTAAAATTAACTAATTAAATTATTTTATTAATTAGATATGTATATGTAAACTTTGCCAACATTTCATTCAATAAATAATATTTAACTAACAAATTTTGAGTATAATGAATTGTCTCATTTCACCTGTAATCTAGACTAAACAAATTAGATGATCCAATAAACCGTATATGAAATGAGATTTTTCTTGTTTCCAATACATGGAGTAGTTTTTTCCATGAAAGTTTTTGTTGAAATGGGTGGACCCTGCCTGCACATGATGATACTGATATGGAATTGCTGATAGTTATATGAACCTAACTTTAGGTAGCCTAACTTCAGGTAATTACCTCAAATGCTGGATCACATAATGTAAACCAAAAAGTTAAAATTTCCTTATTTATCATGCCATTTATCTCTTTAAACCTGTGGGTTATGTATTTATATCATGCATGTGTGCACTCTGCTACCATGTTATATATTTGAAGTGGGTGTCATGTTTTTGTGATTCATGTTGTCTTCGTTGTTTTAGATTCTCAGGTTTGGGGGTTTGGGGTTGGGGTTTGAAGATTGGTTTGGGGTGATATATATACCTACAATGGGTTTTGATACCAATTTGGTGATTACTACCATTGGGTTTGGGTTGAGAGCAACTTTCATTGTCTTTGTTTCGTTTGCTCAAGACTAGTTTGTGGAAGACTACAAGAACGTGTGGAGTACCAAGTGTATATGAAATTGATCAAGAACGGACATAAAACGGGTAATTTTCTTTTTCTTTGTTTGAGTTCATTTTGCTAGTTAACTATCATTATTAGTGATTAGTAATGAAACAAATATTAAACTCTTCTTAGTTACAAAGTTATGGCTTTCAATTGTGCTTATCTTGTTAAACTTCATTTGAGAAAATGATACATAGCAGTAATAAGTCCTTACTGTGATTCAGGTGTCATTGAATTTCGTAGAGAAAATATCTTATGGAAATTTCAATAAGATAAGAAATGGATGCTTGGTATTAATTAGAATGTATACTTCCTTTTAAAACCAAGAATTTGTTCATGTATATATCATTTTCTCAAATGAAGTTTAGAAAGATAAACACAATTGAAAGCCATGACTTTATAATTAAAAAGAGTTCAATATTTTATTTCATTACCAATCACTAATCATGTTAATTAACTAGCAAAATGAACTCAAACGAATAAGAGGGAACTATATGTCTATTCTTGGTTCAATTTCATATACACTTGGTATTTCTACATGCTCTTGTAGTCTTCCACAAATTATTCTTGCGCAAATGAAGACAATGAAAGTTGCACTGAACCCAAACCCAATGGGACTAGTCACCAAATCGATATCAAAACTCACTGTACCCGTAACCAATCTTCAAGAGATAAATAGCATGATAAAAAGGAAAAAAAATAATAATTGACACCCAAATGAGAACTCTTGAGGAAAAAAAAGAGTAAAAATATGATTTTTTTTAAAATTTTTATGGAATCCAAGTGGCTTTGGTGTTACCAAAGGGAAGATGGATGGTGGGAAAGAGAGGAGAGAGATGCAGAAGAAGGACGTTCGTTTTTCATTCTGTTTTGGAATCATATTTAATGGTGTGGAGAAACGACAACATAATTTTTAAGGAAGTTTCAACATTTTGGTTTGTGGCTAAAAAAACAATCCACTTGTGGCAAAAAATTTCTGAGTCAAAACATGTGAGTCATGTAAGATTTACATCAAACATTCTTTGGCTGAGTCAAATACTTCAGAAAGGAACATAGACAGTAAGAGGCAAGTTGAACCAATTCTATGATATCTCTGCAATCAAGTTTGGGAGAGTTAGAAGGTAGATAGGATGACAGAAAGCAAGTTTGTGCCTAATATTCTATGTATGTAAAGGAACGTTACTATTAATTTTGTCTAAGTACTAACAAAGCACTTTTTTTATAAGTTTGTTTGGTGAATTTTGTTTGAGTAATGAATAATTCTGGATCCTTTCTATCTATAGAAAGACCCTTTAAAGTTACTTAATAGTTAGAAGTGTTGTATATGTGTTTGTAATCATATTTCAATGTTTTCAATTTTATTTTAATTTTTTCTTCTAAAATAAAAATCCTTCAAATAGATGTAATTAGTTTGTTAAAGTTGGGAAAATTAAGTGAAAATAGGCAAAAAAAATTGATGATAAACTACCTAATGAAATTAAAAGTGTTTACAAATTAATAGCTAAATTATACCATAAGTGTAAAACGAAATTTTAGTTATAAATTAAGTTTGGTAAGAACTCATACTCTTAAAAAATTATTACATTTTACATTTTCAAACAATACATCTTAAAAGAGATAGTAAAATTAATTATGATTTGTTCTCATATTTAAATTTTTATTTAATAAATGAGATTATATATACAGGATCTTGTGTTTTAACTAATAATTTGATTATTTTGTCCTTCATCGTGTGAATAAAACACCAAGTAAGAAAAATGAAATTTTGGAAAGGTAAATATGATGAGCTCGTGGAAGAGAAAAAAAACATATTAAGTCAGAAAAAAAATTATAAGATAAAGAGGTGTTTATATTTATTTATATTAAAAGTCATTGTAATTTTTATCTAGTTTTGTTTTCAGATATCACTATTTTTTAAATATTCTAAACATTTTTAAATTAAAGCAACCGAAATACTTCATTTTATAATTTTTATACTTTTTAAAAATTCAATATTAATCATATATTTATTGTAAAAGTATATTTTCTAAACTTTTTTTCCCTTCTCTCTTTAATATTTTTAGTATTTTTTTAAATCAAATATATATTCTTTTATATTGTTGCAATAATTTTTTAGTTATAAGATGATATTTGTTAATATATTTAATTTTCTATTTTAAATTATTGGACTTTGTTTGTTTGACCCAACTTTCCTTTTTCTGTTTCAGCTAGGTCTTAATCTTTTTCTTATATATACACCATGTATTTTACTCTCTAATATACAAGTGAATAAAAGTTTCTTTTATATTTATTTTTCTGTACAATTAGGATTCATCAAAACCTCTCTTTCTTCATTACGATTACGTGCGATTACTTACGCTACATTAAGCATCACATCAGACAAGGAATATTCATCTTCATTTACTGTAATATGGTATCAGAGCCATTTTCAAGCCTATCCTAGCGAGTGTTTGTGTTGGGCCTATCGTGCCACCCGCTATCGGGCCGCTATCGGACCACCCAAAATATATAGTCCCATGCACGAGTTGGCAGTCTTGGCGTGAGGGGGTGTGTTGGAGATCCCACATCGACTAGAGATTAGAGCCTTTCATTGTATATAAGTGGGTGCAAACCTCAACCCTATGAGCCGGTTTTATGGGGTTGAGTTAGGCTTAAAGTTCACTTTCGTAATATGGTATCAGAACTCTTCGATGCGCTTCTCTCTGATTTTTATTTCCCTCTTTGTTGTTCTTGGTTTTTTTTTTTTTTTTGTTCTCTTTCAAATCTTGATTGGTTTTTAAAATCTTTTAGGCAATGTTTAATGAAACCCTAGTCTTCATAGTCTTAATAGTAGTCACACTATTACATGTAATTTTTGTGGTAAATATGGTCATACTGAGGCTGTTTGTTTTCACAAGTGGGTTTTCCTTCTGGTAATATTAAAACCTCAAAGTTTTCTTTAAATAGAAAGTCTGCACTTTTTGTAATCGTCTTGGCCACACTGTTGACACCTGTTATAAAAAGCATGGGTTCCCTCCTGGCTACAAATTCACCAATTGGACATCCCAAACCAATAATATGATTACTACTGACACTTTTTCTGAGCTTTTTCCTAAAGAACAGGATGTAATGGGGATTCAACTTACATCACAACAGTGCCAATTCCTTACCAACATTTTGCGTCAGCAAAACCTTGAGGATCCTGCCTCTCACACTCAAATTAATCAAGTCGGCAGCATCTCTACGGATGAAATCCCCAATACTGAGCATTCTTCAACAGGTAAGTTTCTCTCTTCACTATCTTCTATAAAAGAATCTTGGATTATTGATTCTGGTGCCACTGATCATGTTTGTCACAATTTGAACGTTTTTACTACTTATACTAAAATTAAACCTGTCTTAATTAGTCTTCCAAATGGCCAAACTGTTTATGCCACATATTCTGGTTTAGTACGTTTTTCTGATCAGTTTTATTTGTCTGATGTGTTATACGTGCCTCATTTTCAATTAAACTTAATATCTGTTTCTAAACTCACACACCAACTTAAATGCACTTTAACTTTCACTTCAACCCACTGCATTATACAAGACAATCTCACTCAAGAGAGGATTGGTACAGTTAAAGCCACCGCTGACTTGTACCTTGTCACTACCTTGCCTGCTTCTAGTCAATCTAAACCGCATTGTTTTGCTCCTTTTATTAATTGTAATATCACAGACAAAACACTATGGCATTATATACTAGGACACCTTCACATGAAAGATTAATGTCTTAAGCAACAATACTCTTTTATTACTGTTGATACTCATCATGTATGTGACACTTGTAGTCGTGCAAAACAGAGAAAACTTCCTTTCACTTTAAGTAATACTGTTACCTCTGCTATTTTTGATCTTGTACACTTTGATATTTGGGGACCATGTTCCATATTTCTATGCAAGGTTTTCGTTATTTCTTGATATTGTTGATGATTACTCGCGTTATACTTGGGTTATTCTGCTGCATAACAAATCTGAAGTGCGTCAGCACATCATTAACTTCACTGTTTTCGTTCAAAATCATTTCAAAACTAATATCAAAACGATTCGTACTGACAATGGTGTTGAGTTTGCTATGTCAAATTTTTATGCTTCAAAGGGAATTATACATAAAAAATCTTGTGTTGAAACACCACAACAAAATGACATTGTAGAACGTAAACATCAACACATACTAATGTAACCCGGGCTTTACTTTTTCAAGCAAATCTTCCTCCTATTTTTTGGGAATTTGCTGTAATCATGTTGTTTTCTTAATAAATGTTATTCCTACTCCATTACTTGATAACATCACTCCTCATGAAAAGTTGTTTGGAAAACCATATGACATTTCCTTTCTAAAAGTGTTTGGTTTTCTCTGTTATGCTAGTACCATTACTGCACATAGAAAAAATTAGATGATAGATCTATCAAAGGTATTTTTCTTGGCTTCCCGCAAAATACAAAAGGTTATATTATCTTAAATTTAAAGTTTCATAGCATAGAGATATCAAGACATGTAATCTTTCATGAAAACCACTTTCCATATAAATTGGACAGTGGCTTGCCTAAGGACCCTAACACTTTATCTCTCCCTATTTCTAATGCATATAATTCTGCTTTTGATTTTTTTTTTCTGATACTGCACCTCCTGTCGAGCCATGTGCCTCTACTCCTGCACCCAATATTGTTCCTCCACCAGCCTCATTATCCTATGATCTTCCAACAAATAGTGCCTCTGCTCTTGCATCCAACATTGCACCTCCATCAGAATTATCACCGCCTGCATCTCCAGGAAGCATCTCACCCCAATTTCCAAGAAGATCAGCTCGTCCTCACCGACAACCTGCCTATCTTGCAGATTTCCACACTGCAACCAACACTGTAAGTAGTAGATATCCTATTCATAATTACTTGTCTTACAATTCCTTATCTTCCAATTTTAGAAATGTTATTTTCTCTATCAATTCTCATCCTGAACCTCGGACATATAACGAAGCCTCCAAACATGCTTCTTGGCAATCTGCCATGCAAGATGAGCTTCAAGCTCTTGCTGCTAACAATACTTGGCAACTTACCCCTCTCCCTCCAGGAAGAAACTATTGGTTGTAAATGGGTATATAAAATCAAATACCATTCTGATGGCACTGTTGAGCGCCACAAAGCTAGAGTTGTTGCCAAAGGGTTTACCCAACTTGAAGGACTTGATTTCTTAGACACTTTTGCACCTGTTGCTAAACTCACTACCCTCCGCCTTCTGCTTGCTATTGCCACTACCAAAAATTGGATTTTAAAACAACTTGATGTCAATAATGCATTTCTTCATGGTGATCTCCATGAAGAGATATACATGACCCCCCACCTGGCCTCTCTCTTCCTTCTCCCCAGCATGTTTGCAAGCTTCAACGGTATTTGTATGGCCTTCGTCAAGCTGGTCGCCAATGGTACGCCAAACTTTCTACTTTTCTTTTATCAAATAATTACTCTATTTCTGTTGTTGATCACTCTCTTTTTCTTAAATATAATAATGATAAACTCACTGTTATTCTTGTTTATGTTGATGACTTGCTCTTAACTGGTGATGACACGGAGGAAATCAATACAATTACTGCATCCCTTCACCATCACTTCAAGATAAAAAATTTAGGTAATCTCACTTACTTTTTGGGACTGGAAATTGCTCGTAACAGTACTGGTCTTCATTTAAGTCAACGCAAGTATACTCTTGATCTCCTTCAAGAAACTGGCATGCTTGACTCTGCACCTGTGGCCACTCCTATGACTCACACCTCCCGTCTCTCTCCCGACCAAGGCTCACCTCTCGATGCTGATGCCACTTTCAATACAGAAGACTCCTTGTACGTCTAATTTACTTAACCAACACACGACCAGACATCGTCTTCGCTGTCCACAATTTAAGCCAATTCATATCTGCACCCACAACTCATCATCAGCAAGCTGTCTCACGTCTTTTGTGTTACCTCAAGGGCACCCCTGGTGAAGGACTATATTTTTCTCACACTAGTTCACTTCACCTTTGTGGTTTTAGTGACTCTGACTGGGCAACATGTCCTACCACACGCAAATCTGTCACTGGATATTCCATCTACTTAGGAGACTCCCTAATATCATGGAAATCAAAGAAGCAGTCAACTATCTTCCGCAGCTCCTCTGAAGCCGAGTATAGAGCCCTTGCCACCACCACATGTGAGTTACAATGGTTGTCTTACCTCCTTCAGGATTTACATCTTCCTCTCTCCCAGCCTGCAACCCTGTACTGTGACAACAAATCTGCCCTTCAAATAGCTTCCAATCAAGTTTTTCATGAACGAACCAAGCATATCGAAATTGATTGCCACTAGTTCGTGAAAAACTTAACTCTGGTCTCCTCAAACTACTACCCATTACTTCTGCAATGCAAGTTGCTGACATATTCACCAAGCCCCTTGCTTCCGCACAATTCTCTACTCTCAAATCCAAGCTGGGCCTGACAAATATCTACTCCCCAGCTTGAGGGGGTGTTAATATATTTAATTTTCTATTTTAAATTATTGGGCTTTGTTTGTTTGACCCAACTTTCCTTTTTCTGTTTCAGCTAGGTCTTAATCTTTTTCTTATATAAACACCATGTATTTTACTCTCTAATATACAAGTGAATAAAAGTTTCTTTTATATTTATTTTTCTCTACAATTAGGGTTCATCAAAACCTCTCTTTCTTCATTACGATTACGTGCGATTACTTACGCTACATTAAACCATCACATCAGACAAGGAATATTCATCTTCATTTACTATAATAATATTAAATGTTGAAACTTATTAAAGAACTATTTATACTCTTAGAATTCCTCTGTAAACCTCACAAAAGTTCTAGAAAAATCTTTAATAAAATTCAAATTAATTCTATTTGGACCTATTTTCAAACAAAATATTAATATTTTAATAGTTCCTCACAAACAATTTAATAATTTCACTATATATAAAAGTAATCTACATTTCTCATTTAAATAACTACATAGTTGATCTTGGTTATTTCCTTTATTTCCCAATTAAATATAAAATTTATAAGTAATTTTTAACACTAAATCACTTCAGTGAGACTATGTATAGATAAATGGTTTATTCAGAAGTAATTTATTCTTTTAAGTATTTTATAATTTCCATTTCTAACTATAGTATAGATAAATGGTTTGAAATATAACACTACAAGAAATAATGATGGTAGTGTCCGCAAAGATCGACGCAAAAAGTAGAGAGAAACGTTAGTGTGGGCTTAGCATCCCAATAAAAATGAAAAAAATCTTTTGATGGTTATGCATTAGAGATGACCTTCAGTGAGACACAACTATACAAGGTAGTGTTCACACAAACTGATTTAAAGTTTAGTTTATTTTATCTTAAAAAAAATAAGTTACTTAAATTTGGCGAGAAAAACTTACTTAAAACAGCAATATTGTAAAATTAATATAAAATGACACTAAGAGAATATAACAAAAATATGCAGAAAAAATATAAACAAAATAAAAACTTACATAAATTAAAAACTAAAACAAGACAAAGAAAATGAATAAATAAAAATAACGTACTTAAAAATAACAAATAAATACTAAAATAAAATAAAACTAAATAACTAAAACAAATAAAACAGAAAATTAAAATTGTAAAACACTAACCAACTTACTTAAAAGATACTACCTAACCTAAAATAAAAAATAAAACTAGTAATGATAAAGAATTAAAACAATAATAAAACTACCTAACCTAAATAAAACTACTTAACTAAATATAAAAAGAACTAAATAAATATAATAAAATAAATAAAAACAAATCAATGAAAATCAAAATAAATCTGAAATAAATAGAAACAATAAAATCAAAATAAGAATTAAATAATAATAGCAAATCAACAAATTAAAATAAATAAAATAAAAAATTTGTTTAAAATAAAAGCACAAATTAAACAAATCAAAACAATTAAAATATTTACAATATTATGAAACTATACTCAACAAATCAAACATGTTCCCCAATGCCAAAAACTTGAGGACTTTTTACGGCAAGTGCACCACTTTGTCAGAAGTAATAACGGATGTCGATCCCACAAGGAACAATGAATTATAAGTACAATAATCGTAAATATAGAAAAAAACAGTTAAAAGTGTGTTGAGTGATTGTGTTGGCGATGATCAATATGAAACAAACAAAGAATTGGTTGTTTCAAGTTGAAAGATAGGGATTAGGTTTCATCTCTCTCACTCTCATGTATTTTGATTAGCATGTCAATATTGAGTTCTTTGATTGAAATTGATGCCCGTATAAAATCATTTATATCAATTCCTCGCATTTAAAATCCTTAAGATGTCCCTAATTATCGACCCCTCACATTAATTATAAGAACAAATTAAAACGAAGCTCAAACGTTTAATAGCAATGCAATTAACATTCCTAGCACTCAAATATGTTAAGTATTGTTATTTAGGTCAGAACCCTAAAAATACTTTCAAGTCAGATTTAAGATCAATTTGTCACGGAAAATTAAAGTAAAACAACAATACCAATAATCAATCAAGAACTGAATATTTTAGTATAAGATATCACCTCAATACATAAGGTTCGAGCAGATTACTCTCAATTCCAAATGTAGAATTGGCCACGCATACTTCTAGCACCTTCCATTCTTCCAATTGGGTTACAATTCACTCTATGGTGTTTTGCTCTCAATCTGGCACACTAGGGTTGAGCCTCTAGCCCCCTATTTATCCTAGTTTTCTAGGGTTAAGTTGCTTCCTGTGTCGCGCTAATGGGCTAAGTGATAAAACATAAAAAAAAAAATCATCTTTTTTGCATCTTTTTCCATTATGGTACCTTCCAGCTTTCTCTTTTTAGCTCAATTATTCTCCTTTACTCCAAATCTTCAATCCTCCCTAAAATTTGTAATTCACACCAACTTTGGGATAAAATGCTCTTATTCAAATAAAGCTCATAAAAAATGTAAAAAGGTATAAATTCATAATTAGGGATTATTTTATATATAAATTAGCCAATAAATCCCCATAAGTGCCTATTTTTAATATCAAATATTACTGAAATTAGACACTTATCACTTTTCCCACTTAGAATCTTGTTTGTCCACAAGCAAGTAAATGAATATATTTTAATTTAAATATCAAACAGCTTAATTCACTAAAGAATCGATCAAATTAAAAACTTATTGATGGAAACCGTTCAACCTCGAAACTTTCGGCCAAGAAGATAGACGAAGATCGAGCTTTAATGAAGGTTTGTAAGTCTTTTTCTTCTTCTTAGCTTGTAAAATTGTATAGAGTAGTTAGAAGTTTTGGGCATTGTATTTTGGGCCAAAGTAGAGAAAGATGTAATAGAAAACAAAGTAATGTGTAAAATAGTAAAGAGGGGTGCAAATAGAAATGTAGACAGGAAGGCATGAGTCTCCACATCTCTTCTGCTTAATGGAGAGGATTTGCACCAATAAGGTGGTGACACTTGTCACACTCTCATTTGAGAGTTTTTGAGAGACTTTCTCCTATAAATAGGAGTCTCTTATACATGTATTTCTTTAACTTGGAATTAGTAATAAAATGCTGCCTAATTTTGGCCATTCTACTTGTTCTTATGTTCTCCCTAGGTTAGTCTCCTTCAAGACTTAGCCTAGACTCTTTCCTAGTGAGTTAGCCTCACCTCTCACTCTCACAATTCCTAACTCCACTTCAATCCATGGAAACTCCTCTTGAGTTTCTTTAATGCTTCCGCTCATCATATCTCCTTCATCATCCATCCAAAGAAGAAATTACAAAGATCACTACTAGAAGAAGAGCGTTTTTCCATCACTTATGATGCTTCCAAATTCAAATATAGAAAAATGTAGACACAAACAACTTCCAGGTCAAATCAAAACAAATAAATGACAATTCATCAAGGAATTTCTTCTCATATGCTCACAGGTAAGTGTTTCTCTCTATTCTCACTGAATCATAACAAATCACAATTGATTTTCATTTCATCTTCAAATAACAAACATATTAGAAACATGAATCTTGAGGTCTTTTCCAGGGTTGTAATAAGGCTGGGCTTCCAAAAAATATTGGTTTTTCTAAGATAACAAAATGCACATCTTAAAGAAGAAGAACATACCTACAATTCAATTATAGAGAACATATATGTTATCTAATCAGCATTTTCTTTTGATATCACCTTTTCCTCATTTTTCTTCTAATTTTTCATGATTTTCATGATGAATTTTTTCTTTTCTATTTCTTTTTCTTTTTTGTTTCACTTTTTCTTTTCATTAATAGGAAAAGATTCTTCTTATTTCCAACTCTCTTTTTTAGCTTTCACAATCAGAATCAACCATTCCCTATAGGTGTGAAACATGCTATTGTTAGGTGTTGGGGGGGGGGGTGATGTGATTCCACTACCCATATAGAGAATGATTCTTGACATTCTTAGGAATCACCTTGAGCTGGACATTATTGAGGACTTTTCTTAGAGTTGGATTATTGTTCTAGGACAAGAACTCACCAAAAACTAGTACCAAATCCCAAACTCATTTGGATGTTCCACATATTGTCAAATTGAAACCAAAAGAGATGGAGGAAAGGCAAAAACACTAATTAACAACACAAAACAGTAAGGAACCGAATCAAATTGCTGGAATGAAGAAGAAAAGATGAAAAACAGCCAAGAACACAAATTGAACCATAGCTACACAAACAAGTTGAAATTGCCGAACCAAAACACTAGAAAACAAGCTAAGACAAGGAAATTAACAAGAGAAGAAAGGAAGGAGAAGAGAATGCTCATGAAGATGGAAGAATGGTTGGATGATCACGCCACTAGAAGTATGGATGCTCCTAGATGAGTGTGCAAGCCGCCACTTGAGGAAACCATGGTCTTCAAGATAAGACTAGAGAAGAAAGCTCAAAAGCTCTCCAATGCTCACTCCAATTTGAGTATAGTTTCTTTAGATAAATTCAAATCTGAAATTTACAAAAAGAGCACCTCTATTTATAGCCTAAGGTGCTGAATGTAAGCTACACAAATTCAAAAACTCCCTCCTAAAAAAGCTTCTAGAATTGGCGCCTAAAACAAGCATGAGGAAGGTGTGACCTCTTCCTTCACTTTGGCACCTCCTTTTCTACTCCTACACCTATTACTAATACACCCCCCTATGACTCCTAACTAAAGACTAAAAGATGCTTTAACAATAGAGGTTTCTAATGTTTCCCTCTAAGCACCTTTAAACAATATTCTTTATTATTTAAACTTGGCCTTGCCCTTCATAGATGGACTTGGGCTTGGGCTTGGGCTTTGGGCTTGGGCCTTCTTTATTTTATGTCTTCTTTTAATTTTGAGAAGACTAGAAGGAAGAACTTCAAGTGTGTGGTGAATTGGCCTCTTCCTTCATTAATAAAAACCTCCTTTACTTGACTCTCATCATACTCCCCGAGTTGGAGAGAATTCGTCCACGAATTCTGAATCCCTGCATATAACAAAGTCAGTTTACTTTGACAATCAAGTGTAAGAAAAAGGAAGACATGATTAGCAGATGGACCAAAGGGATTGCAGAAGGATGTCCTATAATCGACCAAGTTGGAAAATTTGTTTAGGGAATGATGATGTTTTTGGAAAAGACCTCTTTAAATGGTGAACCCTTAGGAGTATGAAAAAATATCCCCTAACATATTTTAACCAAGGTGGTGTTGAAATAGGAACCTTGGGTAATGAAAAGATAAAGAAGACCTTGGAGGGTCCATTTGAGGTATAGCACGAGTCAACATGATGGATTTAGAGGAGAAATGGTGTGATCGGTGTAGTACTTACTTCTTTTTCTTTCTCATTTTCTCTTTTTTTTCATTTTTATTTGGTCCTCATGAACCTCTTTGGGGAGAGGGGTTTTATATACTTGCGCCTAGGAAGGAAAAGACATTGTATGGATAGGCCATCATGTAAAACATGTCTATCATATTGCCAAGGCCTTCCTAAAAGAAGATGAGATGCTTCCATGGGCACAACATCACATAAAACCTCATCTTTATACTTTCCTATTGCAAAGTTAATGAGGACTTGTTTATTCACCATGATTTCACCTACTTCACTAAGCCATTGTAATTTGTAGGGCTTGGTATGAGAGATAGTGGGTAAGGCTAACTTCTCCACAACTCTTGTACTAGCCACATTAGTGCAACTTCCCCCATCAATAATCAAGGAACATAACTTGTTGTTGATAAGACATCGGGTGTGAAAAATATTTTCTCTTTGAGTATCATTCAAAGATTTTGGAATTGTGCCCAACATACGTCTTACCATCAATAAGTCACCTTCACAAGGACTTTCACTCTCATTTTCACTTGATGGTCTAGAAGGTGAAGAATGCCTAGGTGAATTGGAATCATGCTCACTAACTACAATGCCTTCATGCATGTACATACTTCGTTTAGAAGGGCAATTAGCAGCAATGTGACCATATCCCAAACATTTAAAACACTTTTGACTAGACGATTTAATTGGGGATTTAGGCCTAGAAGTAGATGGCGTAGGATCCTTGGGTTTGAAAGAAGAATCTTTGGAAGGATGTTTAGAAAAAGAATTTTTGTTTCTCCAAGACTTGGAGTAGTATCCATCATTGGAAGCATTTTTGAAAGAGTTTTTCTTAGCAAGTTGGGCTTCCACCTTCATTGCAAGATGAACTAAAGAGCCCAATGATGAATACTCTTGTAACTCAACAATGTCTTGAATATCCTTCCTAAGACCACTCACAAACCTAGCAATCATAGCTTCCTCACTTTCCTCTAATTCAATTTTAAGCACAAGCGTTTCTAGCTCTTTATAATATTCATCCACATTTAGCGTGCCTTGTTGAAACCGTTGGAGTCTCAACATGAGGTCTTTCCTAAAATGTGGGGCACAAATCTAGCGCGCATTTGATCCTTTAAAGAGTTCCAAGAGTCCACGGGAGGACCCTTGTGATAGATAATGTCCTTTACAATTCCATGCCACCATTTCATGGCATAATCACTAAACTCTAGGGTGGCTAGCTTAAGCTTATGCTCATCTCATGGATCTCAAATATTTGTTCACACTTAGCCTCCCAATCTAAATATACATTAGGATCACTAGAGCCATTAAAACAAGGAAGCTTGACCGAAGGTAGCCTAGCCTTTGCATCTTGGTAGTAACCATTGCCGTAGTGATGTCTTTCCCTTGATGATGATGTCTTTGTCCATGAAATTGGTGGATTCCTCCTTCTCCTATGCTCTTCTTCACGGCCAAAATCATTTGAAGAGGCTCTTGAAGATGGTCTATGAGAATGATGCCATCATGGATAGAAGGAGATGGTCTAGCTTGTTGGACCTCCATCTTTTGCATTTTCTCTTCCAAGCGTCTAATGGTTCTTTGTGCTTCATGTAATTCACCAAGGATTGAAGCTTTGGAAGGAGAATTCTGCTTGTATGATGCATCACTTGAAAATCCAGCCATTTTGAAATTAAAAACAGCAAACACACAAAACAGCAAACAAGTTAAGAAACAAAAATTAGCAAAAACAGTGAGTGTTTAAGCAAAAATGCCGAAGTGAAATTGAGGCAGAAAAATAGGTCACTCTCAAAGAAATAATGTCCTTGCACCAATCTGATCTTGAGGCCTTGGAATCCTCAAATGAAAGATGTCAAAGCAAGCACACCAATCTCAAAGGCAACCACCACAAAACCAATGAAACAATAAAGACAAACAAGAAAAGGTATAAGCAAAGAAAGGTAATTGCAAAAGGAAAACTATATGTAAGACAAACTCAAAGAGTAAGAATGAAAGACAATCAAGAAAATAAAGAACTCAATGAGAAAGTAGGCACACAAAAGAATACTTAAGGAAAAGCACTAGAGTAGATGAAGAAAACAAAAATTTAGCTACTGGAATTTTTTTTAATGCAAACTGTGCTTGATATTCACTGATTTAACTGGAATGATGTAGAGCGAACTGGATTATGAAATTTAAACCATAGAAACTTCAAGATGTTAATCAATAATGGCACTGGAATCAATTAAAAACAGTAAGCCAATTAATTGAGATAAATTTTTAAAATCGCTGCCAGATTACCGTATTCTTTTCGGCAGAATTGTACACTTTTTTTATTTTATTTATCATTTTTTGTGTACTTTGAATTTTTGAATGATTTTTTTTCTACTCTTTTCTAACACTTTGAATATCACAAATCCAGAATTTCAGAATTTTCCAGTGAGTAAATCAATTGCAATAAGGAAAAACAGTAAGCACTTTTTTCAGAAACAGAGGAATCCTAATAGGAATAAAAAACAGAATTATGAACTAGCAAAGACATAATGGAAAATGATGTATTGGAACTTGTATAGGTCTAGAATACAAGTATGAACTCAATTCTAAAAAGAAAATGCACAAAGGATCAATATCAATTCAGAAAATTATATGACACTAAAGCAAGAAACAAAAAACAATAAAAGTACTACTAGAAGTAATGACAATTATGGAATAACATGACTAAGACAAAACTTGACATGATTCAAAAAGGAAAATACTCAAACATATGATAGGCAAAAGAATTAAAACAGCAAGTAAACTCAAAATAAGCCTAAAACAGAAACTTAAATTGCAAGAAATTAAAAGAGCTCTTGAAATAAAGTGCTACACAACTCAACAATTAAACAAGAACACACCTAAACTCATGATACCACATGATGTGATTCCACTAGCACATAGAATGATTCTTGACATTCTTAGGAATCACCTTGAGCTGGACTTAGGCACTTTTCTTAGATGGATCAAGGTTCTAGACAAGAACTCACCAAAAACTAGTACCAAACCAAACTCATTGGAGTTCCAATTATTGTCAAATTGAACCAAAAGAGATGGAGGAAAGGCAAAAACACTAATTAACAAACAAAACAGTAAGGAACCGAATCAAATGCTGGAATTGAAGAAGAAAAGATGAAAAACAGCAAGAACACAAATGAACCATAGCTACACAAAACAAGCTGAAATTGCCGAACCAAAACAACTAGAAAACAAGCTAAGACAAGGAAATTAACAAAAGAAGAAAGGAAGGAGAAGAGAATGCTCATGAAGATGGAAGAATGGTTGGATGATCACGCCACTAGAAGTATGGATGCTCCTAGATGAGTGTGCAAGCCGCCACTTGAGGAACCATGGATCCTTCAAGATAAGACTAGAGAAGAAGGCTCAAAAGCTCTCCAATGCTCACTCAATTTTGAGTATAGTTTCTTTAGATAAATTCAAATCTGAATTTACAAAGAGAGCACCTCTATTTATAGCCTAAGGTGCTGAAATGTAAGCTACACAAATTCAAAAACTCCCTCCTAAAAGCTTCTAGAATTGGCGCCTAAAACAAGCATGAGGAAGGTGTGACCTCTTCCTTCACTTTGGCACCTCCTTTTCTACTCCTACACCTATCTACTAACACACCCCCCTAAGACTCCTAACTAAAGACTAAAAGATGCTTTAACAATAGAGGTTTCTAATGTTTCCCTCTAAGCACCTTAAACAATATTCTTTATTATTTAAAACTTGGCCTTGCCCTTCATAGGATGGACTTGGGCTTGGGCTTGGGCTTTGGGCTTGCCTCTCTTTATTTTATGTCTTCTTTTAATTTTGAGAAGACTAGAAGGAAGAACTTCAAGTGTGATGGTGAATTGCCTCTTCCTTCATTAATAAAAACCTCCTTTACTTGACTCTCATCGGGGGGTATTTGGGTAGGCATAGTAAGTGAAATTTGGAACCATAGGAATAGGGTTGTTTTTTAGAACGGCGCGTAGACCTAGTGGAGGGTTTCTCTTTGACACAAAGGAAGACTTGGTCTTGGGTCACGACAAAGGAAAGTGTGGTTAATTTTTCCTACTCAGACTGGTGCTTGGAACCTCAATGTTGTATGAGGTATTTGATAAATTAATATTTTGTGTTTCTTGTGTATTCTTATCAGGTTTGGAAGGTATTGTGTGTCTTTGCAGGTTGTCTTGGTCATCTCTATCTGGCAGGGTTGGATTGAGGTTTATGTTCTGGACTGCGGTAAGGAAGTGTATTTGATGTATGCTTATTGGTTTGGTGTTGGATTTTTTATGGTGTTTGAACTGTGGCAAACAAATATGTGGCGTTTTTTGTTGTTGTTGTGTCCAGATTGGGAAGCTGTTACGTTCTTTTTGCAAGTCATCTCTGGTTTACGTACCCTTTTCGTAGGATCGGTTGTTGATGTAGCACTTGGTTTTTGGTACATTTCAGTATGTACAAAGATATGGCTTAGTTGTTGGATGTTGTGTCTTGTATTGGTTTGTTGGTTTGGCACTTGGTTATGGTACTTAGCCTGGTGGCAAAGACCTTGTTTAGTTGAATGATGTATGTTCCTTGTTTGAGGGTGTTGACCTCTTTACTGAGGGTTGATGTAACTGTGTTTGTTGGGTTTCTATATCTTGTACTGGGATTTTATCTTGATCTGTAGTGCAATATTTGTTGGATCTTAGTTGCTAGGGTGCTAGGAAACTTGGTTTTGGGGTTTTGTATAAGGGTTGGGACACCATGAAGTGTCTCATTTTATTTTATTTATTCTTTGTGATAAAAAAATTATGTATTGCATCTATGTTCTCCTTCCTTAAACACGCTAAAGGGTAGAAAAATATATCATCAAAGGTTAGGTGCAATAATAACAAAATCTTAGGCCCAAAGGGGATACATAAAAAAATGGAATTCTAATAAGATAAAGGTTGACTGTTTGGCCCTGGGTTCCTAATTAACACAAACAAATGCCTCAATCATCTTCATGTTCTTTTATGATATAACAAAAATAAAAATTAAGCAACCACAACTGTCAATTCACCAGCAAAACTCTCAAAAACTGTTTAAGGTTCACAACTCACTTGGTTTAATTGGTGTCATTCCTTTGTCTTGTCATTCTCTGTCCTAATCAATCATCCTGTTAAATTTTCATGTATCATAATTTCAACTAAGTTTGAATAGGGATTCAATCAAAGTTTTTTTTCTAATTTGTGTCTAATCCATCTCACTATTTAATATTTAAATACAAATTCCTTTTTTCATAATTCAAATTTAATATTGTAGTTTTTTTTTATTTGAGAAAAATAAAACTAGAAAACAAATTAAATTAAAACTGAAATTTATTCAAAAAAAGATAATTCAAGACCTGAAACTAACAAACTAACAAAGCAGAAAAGTTATTCAAAATACAAAATAAGCAATTGAAACAAACTAAACAAATAAACAGAAAAAAAATAACAGAAAAATAAAATAAGAAAAAAAATCAAATAACTGAATAGAAAAGAGAATTAGAAAGATAAAACCATATTTTTGCTCAATCCAAGAGAAGTTATCCAGCCTTTTTGTTAAAATCTTTATCTACAGTCTTGCTTCATTTGTTGGATCTGCCCCCCTAAATAATAGAACTATCCCTAGGTCAAAATACATAACCTGCAAAATGATTAGGAGACATATAGGATTTTTTTTATATTTTAATTATTTATTTATTTTTAAATAAAAATCAACAAAGGTAATAAAACAACATAAAACTAAAATGTGAATTGGGTTGCCTCTCAGTAAGCGCTCTTTTAACGTTATATAGTTTGACGCTTATTCTTTATGGGTCATCTAAAAGGATTACCGTAGTAAGTTTTCCTGTTCATTACCCAAATAGGCTTTACCCTCTGACATTTACAACCCAACTTCCGCGTGATTTTGGTTCTTCTAACTCTATTACTCCATAAGGCTTTACCTCTTTCACAACATAGGCACCTGACCATTTAGATTTTAACTTTCCAGGAAAAAGTTTCAATCTAGAGTTGAATAAAAGCACAGATTTTCCAGGTAAAAATTTCTTTCCACAATCTTCTTGTCATGATATTTCTTTGTGCGTTCCTTATAAAGCTTTGAGGAACTATATGCGTTTAACCTCATCTCTTAAAGTTCATGGATTTGCAGTTTTCTCTTTTCCCCACTGCTTTAGCATCTAAATTTAGTGTCTTTAATGCCCAATATGCTCTAATTCCACCGGAAGATGACAGGCTTTCCCATAAATCAACTGAAATGGGGAAGGCCAGTAGGAGTTTTAAATGTCGTTCTATACGCCACAGAGTTTCATCAAGTTTGATTGACCAATCTTTCCTTGATACAACCACTGTTTTCTATAATATTTTCTTAATTTATCTATTAGAAACTTCTCTTGCCCATTTGTCTGTGGGTGGTAGGCTGGTGCTACTTTATGACTAACCCCATAATGCTCTAACACTTTCTTCAATTGGGTATTCCAAAAATGAAACCCACCATCACTTATCAATACTCTTGCAGTGCCAAATCTGCAAAAATATTCCTTTTAAGAAATTTGATGACTGTATTGGAATCTGCATGTTGTGCTGGAATGTTTCCACCCATCTAGAAACATACTCAACTGCCCCTAGTATATATTCATTTGAAAAAAGAAGACAACAAAGGCCCAATAAAATCAATGTCCCAACAATCAAGACCTTCAATTTCTTGAATATTTTGTAATGGCATCTATGTCTTCTAGAAATGCTTCCTGGTCCTTTAGCACCTGTCACATCTTTTGTACTAATGCATGTGTATTTTAAACAATGAGGGCCAGAAAAAAACTAATTCAAGATTTTTGCAGCTGTCTTTTCCCCATTAAAATGTCCTCCATATATGAATTATGGCATTGATATATAATTTTCTTGGCTTCATCTGAAGAAACACATCGTCTCAGCAAATTATGTGCACCAATTTAAACAAATGATGATCATCCCACACATAATGATTGACATCCTTAAAAAAATTTTTTTTGATGCCAATCCAAATTCTCCGGGATTGTTCCACTAGCCTTTAAAATTTGGCCATGTTGCAAACCATGACCTCTCTTTTGATTAACAGTATCCATCGTTATAAGCCTTGGCTTAGAATTGCTTTATTCAATAAATATTTAATTGCAGCATGATCGGTGAAAACAATAACTTTAAACCTATCAAATAAGATCAAATTTCTCAAGTGCATACACTATAGCTAGTAATTCTTTTTCTGTTGTGGTGTAGTTACTTTGTGTTTCATTCAAAACTTTACTCGCATGTGTATTACTTGAAAATTCTTTCTTTCCTTTGTCCTAAAATTTCCTACTGCATAATCACTACATCACACATTATCTCAAATTAAGTTTCTAATCAGGAGCAGTTATGATAGGTCAAAAATGAGTTTTTCTTTCAAGATATTAAAAGCATCTAAACAATTATCATCAAATTTAAAAAGCAGTATCCTTATTGAGAAGGTAGCATAGGGGCTTTGAAATCTTGGAGAAATCTTTATAAATCTTCTGTAAAATCCACATGCCCTAAAAACTTTGATTTCCTTTAATGTTGACTGGTGGAGGTAACTTCTAATGACTTTAACTTTTGCTTTATCTACCTTCAGCCTTATGAGAAATTTTATGGCCTAAGACAATTCCTTCTGTCACCATGAAATGACATTTCTCCAAATTTAGCACAAGATTTGTCTCCACGCATCGCTTCAGTACGAGATCAAGATTAGTTAAACAATCATCAAAGAAGATCCAAACACAGAAAAATCATCCATAAAAACTTCAATGCATTCTCAATTTATCTGCGAAAATAGCAAACATACACCTTTGGGAAAGTTGTTGGAGCATACATAACCCAAATGGCATTTTTCGATAAGCAAAAAGGCCAAATGGGCAAGTAAATGATGTCTTCTCTTGATCTTCTGGATTAACCACAATTTGATTATATCCTGAATAACCATCCAAAAAACAATAATATGCTTTACCTACCAATCTTTCCAACATTTGATCCATAAAAGGTAATGGATAATGATCTTTCCGCTAGCTTGGTTCAGTTCCTATAGTCAATGCACATCTCCATCCTGTAACAGTTTTTGTAGGAATCAATTCATTTTTTCGTTATACATAACTGTCATACCTCCTTTCTTAGGAACCACTTGTACCGGACTAACCACACACTGTTTGAAAAGGGATAAATCATTCCTGCTTCTAAGAGCTTTTGTACCTCCTTTCTAACAACATCTTCATGGAAGGATTTAAGCGCCTTGGTGGTTGAGCCACAGGTTTGAAATGTTGCTGCATGTGAATTTTAAGCATGCAATATGATGGGCTTATACCTTTGAAGTAAGCAAATGTCATTATAGCTTCTTTATCTGCCTTCAGCACTTTTATCACCTTTGTTCTTCCTCTTTGGATAAATGGTTGCTTATGAATAACTGGTTTCTCCCCATTTTCTTCAAGAAAAAAATATTTCAAATGATCTGGCAACTGTTTCAACTCTATTTTCTGAGGGGTGTTGGCTTTGTTCAGTTCTAATTCATCAAAAATCCATTGTTGAACTTCTTTTGCCTTTCCCAACTCTAGCAAACATTCCTTGACTTCCTTATCTTCCCAGTCCTCGCAATTTTCATTATCATTTAGGGACGACTTTCATCAATGAATCATCTATAAATATTTCTCTGTGATTTTCCAAATACAGGTCATTCAGTGCATCCATCCTAAAACAATTATTCTGATCAATCGGATGTTTCATTGCTTCAAATACACCAAAGCTAACTTCTTCATCCTGCACTCGAACCTTAACTTTCCTTCATCCATACAATCATAATTTTTGCAGTCTTCATAAATGGGGTCCAAGAATGAGAGGTACTTCAACATCTTCCTCTATGTCCATGATCACAAAATCAACTGGGAAGTAAAATTTGTCTACCTTCACCAAAAGATCTTCTACTATCCCATGTGGATGTTTTATTATCTGTCAGCTAATTGCAATGTCATCCTTGTAGGCCAAAATTTCAAACATCCCAATTTTCTTCAACATAGATAGTGGTGTCAGATCTATGCTTGCCCCAAGATCTAGTAATGCTTTGGCCACTGAAAAATTTCCTATTATGACTGGTAAAGTAAAATTCCCAGGATCTTTAGATTTTTGTGGCAGTGATTTTTGAATAATGGCACTACATCCTACTTCTAGCTCCACAATTTATTGTTCTTTTAATCTTCTCTTCTTGGTCAAAAAATCCTTCATAAATCTGGCATATGTACGCATCTGTTCCAAAGCTTCAGTGAACGGAATACTTATCTCTAGTTGTTTAAGAATTACAGAATCTGACAAACCGTCCTTCTATATTCTTTTTTGGAGAGAGCATGTGGATAAGGTAAATCTACAATTGGAACACTTCTTTTTTCATTCTCTTTTTCCTTTTTTTTCTTTTCTTCCTGTACCCTCTCATTTTTTTTTCTCTTCTCTCTCTTCACTCTTGTTTTTTTCGTCCTCTTCTTTTTTTCCTTCCCTATCAATTTTTCTTTCCTCACCTTTTCTCTCTTCCTCACTCTCTATGTCTCTTTCCTTACTTTGCAGATTATAACCAATCCCCTTTCGTACAACTACTCCACTTCTTGTAGTGATTGAATTAGATTTCTCTCTGAGTTCCCTCAACCTTGTAGGGTAAGCCCACGTTAATTTGTGGCCAACATGAAGGCTAAGCCCACGCTATTTGTGGCCAACATGAAGGCTTAAGCCTACGCTTATTTGTGGCCAACAGAAGGCTTAGCCCACGCTTATTTAAAGATTGTGTGGCATTTTCGTTGGCTAAACTCACGCTACTTTAAAAATGTGTGGACGTTGCGTGGGCGAAACGTAAGTCAAACCCACGATTTTAAATAAATTTGTCAACTCCTTGTAGGCAAGCCCACGCTTGACCTACGCAAAAAACACCCGCCATGTGTCGCCCGAACCCGCCAATATCTTTACGTCGACTACATTAGCTTCGAAATTCATATTAACGCTATGCCCACGATAAAAATCATTTTGCGTAGGTTTTTCATAGTTAGGGTCCGTTTTAGCCCATTCTAATAAAACATTTTTTTTTGTAGTGGATACTCTAAATTAAAAAAAATAGTTGTGATTTAATTCATTACAGTAGAAAAAGGATTTTACTTTAATAAGTGGTTACACATAAAACTTTGTTCACCATAAATTTACTATACCAAACAACAAACAATGATCTTAGTCACTCACGCCATCCAAACACTCCTTAACGGTTTTCTTACATTTGGTCTTATCTCGACCATGGCACGAAAACATGTCCAACATTACTGAAGTAATCTCGCCTGAGCGAGATTGGACTCGCTTGGGCGAACTTCTTTGGGACCTCTGGCATGAGCTAGTGCTTGGAGTGAATACTAGTTCTTTCCAGCTTCCCTTTTTATCTTTGTATATAATCTTTTTGTTCTTTCATCTTCATTATTTCCTAAAATCTTGAAATTAATACAAATTTGGGAATAAATTGTTCTTATACAAATTATAATCACAAAATATTTAAAGAGATTTAAATTCATAAATTAGAGGTTATATTATAGTTATTTTATCAGTTAAGTCTTAATTTATCTAGGGATCAAAATTCATTGGGAATTATGATAGATAATAGTAAATTTTCTTATAGTGTATTAATTTGTCTGTTCAATTGATTTGTGAATTTTTTAAATGATGTGTATTGTCTGAGAAGGTTGAAATTGGTATTAAATTGAGGTTATATGTTTAAGATAATATATAAATTGTTGTTTGATTTGTGTATTAAGTATTGAGTCCTATGTTGTAATAAAGATCCTCTAACTTCACTAATGGTTTATGCACATAGTATAAGGCATTAGGTGGTGAGAAGTTGATAAGGGAGTAATTACACACTCTGATCATGTGTAGATACATGGTGTTGGATGTCTTGAACTTACCCTTATATTTTTTCTTATGTTCGCCTGTAAATCTAAGTCTTGGGTATTAGATCAGATGTTAGTATCTAGTATGAGTTACTTAATGCAAGTCTTTTAGAAGACGTTAGTTGATAATTCACTAATTGAATATCCTTGATGTATAAATCCATGTGGTCTATATGGTTGTTATATATTGGTATTGGAATAAAATTAAAATATTGTTAGTTGAAAAAGAAACTAGTTTATTTGATGAATTACTAACCAAATTGTCTCTTATATATTTTATATATTAAAAATTAATTTAAATAATTTACCACTTTTTTTATTTTTAATTTAATTATGAATCAAACACATTTAATTTTTTATTTTATTTTTCTATATAAAAAATGTAACTATTATTTAAAGTTCAATTTATTTTATCTTTTAAAAGAAATGAATTATTTTTATTATATATATAACACCACTTTATTTTGATTTTATTTTAAAAGTTTAATATTTTAATCAAACTGATTTTATTTTATACTTCACTAATTTTATGAAAATAATTAATTGTTATTTAAAGTTTAGTTTATTTTATCTTAAAAAAAATAAGTTACTTAAATTTGGCGAGAAACACTTACTTAAAAACAGCAATATTGTAAAATTAATATAATAAAAAAAGTCACTTTACTTACAATGACACCCCTTGTTATGTTTTCCTATTATTAAAACTTCTCTGTGTCTTACACTTATTTTGGTAATGACTTGCCCTCATTTAATGGAACAAAAAATTTGTCTATAATAGGAAAACATCCCCACAATTTCATATTAATTCTGAAATATATAATTAAAATTGTAAAAATACACAATTTGTAATAAATATAAAGTATGTTTAATTTATTTGGAAACATTCTGAAATATATAATTAAAAAATTATATTAAATTGTGTATTTTAGGATTTAATAATAGATATTTTTTATAAAAAAACTATTACACTTTACATTAATTATTTAGATAACTAATGTAAAACATGCTTATTAAACTAATCAATGTAAAATATATTTTTTTAACTAAATTTTTCTAAAATAAATAAAAAGTAATATAATAAAAATGTAACAATTTAAATAACTAATTCTTGTATCCTACAATATGAATAAAGAAGAAAGAAGGATAAATAATTTCAAGATGTTTCTTTTTTTCATTAATAATTTAACGAGAGTACATCTTTCCACTTTGATCAACACATAAATTAAAAATGAGAAAATTGGGAGCAAACTCAAAAAATATAACAGGTGAGTTCAAAGATAAGGATAATCCATATTTTGCAAGGCCATCTGCTACCGAGTTAGTCTCTCTAAACACATGGTTCCAAGAGATGTAATCAACTTTGGCACCCATATGAATTATGGAAGACACAACATTATAGAAAGGATGAGTTTGTTCGATGAGTCCCCAATTGATAAGTTGGATAGCTGTTTGAGAATCACTCTCAACAATCAAATTTTTATATCCCATTGATATGGCTAGTTCCATTCCAATTTTGATTGCAAATAATTCAGCCTCTGCTGCTGAACCAACTCTTAAGGTAGTAGAGAAGGCAAAAAGAAATTCACCATTACAATCTCTAAAAACACCTCCTGCACTAGCCTTTCTTCCATCAAGGGTGAAAGCTCCATCACAATTAATCTTAATAAATCCTTTGGGAGCTGGTATCCAACAAACTAATCTTACGGGATTTGGATTGTCCTACAAAAACTTTGTTTATTAGTATATGAATAAATTATAAGAAATAAAAATATAAAAATTGGATTGCACGATAATCTTCTAATATCTCATTGAATATCAATAATAATAATATGAAAATAATATAAAAGAACTTTTATATTGAAGAACAATGACAAAAGAATGTATATAAATCAGACATGACAAGAGAATATAAAGAAATGAGACATGATGTAATTTCTTTTAAACAACAATATGTTATTATCTCTTTTCTTAATCTAAGAAGGAATATCATTACTTTGTTAGAATTAAATAAAATAATGTTTGGCTAATGTTTTTTAAACAATTTTTTATATAATCAATATGTATTAGCGCGTTAATACAAAATGATACAAAAATTAAGAGTAACCTACCTTGACATTATTAGAGTTGTTGTTGGTGTTAACCCACCAATGTAAATTTGGACATTCATCACCCCTTGGACAATTACTGTTTATCCAATACTGGCATGTAGTTGGTGATGATTTTTGAAAGATCATAGTTTCTACCTCATCTCGTCTCTGGAACTTTTATAAGGAAATGATTCTTTAATCGAATATCTCGTCTCTGAAAATGATTCTTTGATCGAATATCTCGTCTCTAAAACTCTTGTAAGGAAATGATTCTTTAATCGAATATCTCGTCTCTGGAAATGATTCTTTGATCGAATATCTCGTCTCTGAAACTCTTGTAAGGAAATGATTCTTTAATCGAATATCTCGTCTCTGGAAATGATTCTTTAATCGAATATCTCGTCTCTGAAACTCTTGTAAGGAAATGATTCTTTGATCGAATATCTCGTCTCTGAAACTCTTGTAAGGAAATGATTCTTTAATCGAATATCTCGTCTTTGAAACTCTTGTAAGGAAATGATTCTTTAATCGAATATCTCGTCTCTGAAACTCTGGTAAGGAAATGATTCTTTAATC
>NW_027174161.1:0-41193 GCF_000499845.2 Phaseolus vulgaris | reverse complement strand
CCCCACCAAGATTACACAAGAACCATAACGTCACTTATTCAGCAATTATGCTACCAAGGCAAAAAAAAGCCAATCCACCGAACTTGTCTAAGCCAAAACCCAACCATGATCTATTCCTTTTGCAACCAAACTTTTCACACCTCATTTTTTATGCATTTGTGACAATTCCCCACCAAGATATCACAAAAACCATAACTTCACTTATTCACCAATTTTCCTACCAAGGTAAAAAAAGCCAATCCACCGAACTTGGCTAAGCCAAAACCCAACAAAGATCAATTTCTTTTGCAACAAAACTGATCCTGCCTGTTGACCGGCGCGCTGGAGAATGCCTCGTCCAAGGATCGACGTGCGCACCGCTTCTCACCTCCGTTCCTCTTCGGGATCTATCTCAAGAACTTGCAAAGAAACGACACGGCGCCGCTGCGGCCGATCGCACTCCGACGCTCAAGTCAGTGACGGTATCACCAAATACTAAGAACAAGAACCGTGCAAATCCTCTCTCACAATCAGCTCTATCACTCGCAAGCGTAAAGTGTATGAACTGAACGTGCGTACCTCAGAAAGTCTGTTAAGAACTCTTATATACCTGGTGGCTTTCTCTCTCCTGGCAGTTACAGACTTGGACACGTGGCTTGCATCCAACTGTACACGTGCCATCTTCTGGAGGCTCCCTGACTTGGCGCTGCTTCTACTCTCATTTTGGCTAAGTTACTTATGCATGGTACTGCCCAGTGCATAGCTAACTTAGGAGTGCGATCTCTACTGGAACTGGCGAGTTAGGGCCTTCATACACCCTCCCTGTGGTCTCGCCGGCCGCCTTCATAACCTGCTGGTTCCCCTTCATCTTCGGCGATGTGCTCGCTCTGGCGATCTCCAATGACTAGGTCGCCTGAATCTACATCTGGCGATTCGATCTTTAACCCGGCGATCGCCTATTCTGGTAAGCTGGAAATCGGAACACGCCAACTTAACAACTGACGACTACACGTGCCTCCCGACTTCCTTCCTATCTGCCAACCTGGCGCCTTGTCAACACGCCTACACTGTAGCAGGATGCCACGTCATCACACCCGACCACCAGGGCGGTACACAAGCCCCCCAGTCTTAAGCGAAGACTTGTCTAGCGAAAAGACTGAAAGAGCCTTCGTTAACACCGATCTACGTGGCACTGACGCAGAATTCCAAGCGATTGTACTTTCTGCTGCTCTGACGCTCCACCAACCCCTTCACTCATCGTTCGACACGTGGCTTCATCAACGGCTCTCTTCATCTGCCGTTAGCGCTTCCTAAAATCATTTCGAAAACCCTTAAACCCATTACGCTCCACTGTTCCATCACTTTCTTCGTGCTTGCAAACGCTCTCACTTCCTTCTGCGAAAGCTCTCGACGTTCTTCAACGCTCTAGATCACCATCTCCCTTCACCGTCTTCCTGATCATCGAAAGGTAACTACTTTCCTTCATCTGCTAGGTTTCCTTGCATTTTCACCGATTTGCATCATCCTGTAACTGCCTGGTGCATACGCTGTGGGTTGTTTTTCCGTTTCTCCTTCTGCGTAACTTAGGGCTTTGTCGATCGTCGCAACGAACCCACATTCGTTCGTCTTTCACCTTCCTTCTATGATCGAGTCAGCCTTTGTAACCCTCCTGATCATTTTTCCTTTCTTCTTCCTTTGCAGCTGCCATCATGACTCGCACCAAGATTACCCCGAACCCCCCTCCATCAGCGCGAAACCTTCCTTCACAAGCACACGACTCAACACAAGTTCGTGGTGCTTCCTCTTCGCAGGCTGAGAGGCCTGCATCTTCCCAATCTGCCCTGGCCCAGGCGACTCCATCCAACGCTGGAGGAGCCCCCGTCCCTCTGCCAGACTTCAAAACTCTATACCCCTGGGCTAACCCAACCCTTCTGAAGGAGACCTCGTCGGTGAACACTGCGGGAGCAGTTCTGCGGTTGACTAAGGGGGACGAGGCCTATCAATCGTTTCACAAGGAGCACGACGAGAGGATGATGGTGCTGCCTTGCCCCGCCGCCCTGCCAGTGTGTGCTGACGACAAAGTAAGCGCCGACGGGCCCTTCTGCTTTGTCTACACAACTTTCTTCAAGAAGGTCAAGCTCAGGTTCCCTCTCACCCGATTCGAGAGGGAACTTTTGACCGAGCTCAACATCGCTGCCGCCCAGCTTCACCCCAACAGCTGGGCGTTTGTTCGAGCCTTTGAAATAACGTGCGACCACCTGGGGTTGCCCGCGTCGGTGGACGTGTTTTTGTTCCTTTTTTAGGCCAAGCACCCAGGAGATCGCCTGTGGGTCAGCTTGAATGCAATTGCTGGGAGATCCATTTTTACCATCTTCCAGCAATCGTACAAAGACTGGAAGGGGAAGTTCATCCAAGTACGTGCAAACGATAAGGACACCTCCCTTCTTGATGGCTTCCCCTTGTACTGGGTGGACAAGGGGAAAAAGGAGTCCAAGAGCTGCTTCAGGAGGCCCAGAAGTCCTGATAGCATGGGAGCATTGGACCGAGACCTCTGTCTATTCTGGAAGAGGGTGGCGGATGCCAACATAACATTCCTGACCCCCACCTTGATCTCCTTCGAATTCTTTGAGGACCAGCTAGAATTCCAAATAGGTTAGGACATCCAAACTGTCGCTTTGATACTGCTTTTGATACTGCTTCTGGGCGTCTTGTGCGATACGCACAAGACTTTGGTTTTACCTTTTCTGCATATACTACCTGTTTTGCTGTTTCATTACCTCATACACTTATCTTTTTCTTCTTTGAGCTAACTCATGCATTTTCGTTCATGCAGACACCAGTTCATACACTTTATGCTTGCGAGTGATAGAGCTGATTGTGAGAGAGGATTTGCACGGTTCTTGTTCTTAGTATTTGGTGATACCGTCACTGACTTGAGCGTCGGAGTGCGATCGGCTGCAGCGGCGCCGTGTCGTTTCTTTGCAGGTTCTTGAGATAGATCCCGAAGAGGAACGGAGGTGAGAAGCGGTGCGCACGTCGATCCTTTAACGAGGCATTCTCCAGCGCTCCGGTCAACAGGCAGGATCATCAGGCGCCCACCGTGGGGCCGTGTAAAACTTGCTCCCATCCACAGCGTGAGTTCGTGGAAGTTTTCGAGGTTTTCGGCGTGGTTGTGTGCTGGTGCAACCGTCGTTCGCGGTTTCTTTGAGTTTCGTTCGGTGAATCTGCGTTTTGAACCGTTCGTTTGGCTTTTCGATCGGTGGAGTGAGGTCTTTTGTTGCTTGCGCGCAATCTGTTTGGTGGAAGTTCGAGTTCTTTCGTTTGTTTGGCTGTCCGCGGGGAAACTGTGGTTTTTTTTGGTGAAGTTGTGGTTCTTCTTCGAAGGTTTGCGGTGTTCTTGAAGTTCTTGCGCAGTTTCTTGAGTTTTCTCCGATTGATCGCTGATTCGATCGTGGTTGGAGTGTTGTTTGCTGTATTCTTGTGGTTCGCTGAAGTTAATGAGAAAAATGAGAAGCAATCGCTCCAGTCCCGTGGCGCCTGTCGCTGCTGAAGGCGACGCCGCCATGACCATGGCGCAGATGGCATAAATGATGCGCTCGTTGCAGGCAACTGTGGAAGCCTCGCGCGTAGAGCAGGAAAGGATACATGAGGACCTGGTCGCCTCTCGCGCCAGAAACGAGGAGCTCAGCAAGGTGACTGAGGAGCTGCGTCGAGCTTTTCAGGAGCAACAAGGACGTTCTTCTGCTGAAGAGGTGGCGCCGTCGACGCCACCTCGTGTTTTCCCAATGCCTTTCGTTCAGGCGATTACCGACACGCCTATTCCCACGAGCATGGTTCCGGTTAAGGCTGTCTTTACCGGCGTGGAGGATCCAGAGGCTCATCTGACCACGTTCCACACGCAGATGATGCTGTCGGGAGGGTCGGACGCCGTCTACTGCAAGTTGTTCGTGAGTACGCTCCAGGGAACGGCGATGGAGTGGTTTGTGAGCCTGCCTAACGGCCACATAACCAATTTTCAACAGTTCTCGAAAATCATCGTCGAGCAGTGCATTGTGAATAAGGCACCGCCCAGGGTGTCCTATGATCTGTTTGATATAAGGCAGTACCATGGGGAGTCCCTCAAAGACTACCTCAATCGTTTTGGAGCGCAGATGGTCAGATCGCCGGCCAAGGATGAAGAAATGCTGGTCTATGCCTTCAAGAAGGGCGTGCAGCCAGGGCCATTCTGCGAGGCCTTGATTAGGGCTCATCCAGCGACGTTTGCAGAAGTCAGGCGACTTGCGGTGGCCCACATCGCCGACGAGAGTGAAGTCGCCGAGAAGAGAGGCAGCGTGGCTCCCGCCAGGCCACGCGCCCAGACCAGGATCCAGCCGCAGAGGGTGCTGGAAACGGCGGCGGCGGCTAGAAAAGACCAGAGGACTCGCCATCCTTACGACAGGAGAAACAAGGGAAGAAGCCAGGCGCGCAAACAACCAGCACGCCAGCAACCAGCACGCCGGGAGTACAATCGCCCGCCTAAGCACAAATTCGTCATGGGACTAGCGGACCTAATCGCTATCCCTAACATATCCGCTAGGTTGAAGGCGCCCGAGAAGGTGGGCGACAAGGTGCTGGGGTCAAAGCCAGACGCTTGGTGCGAGTTCCACCAATGTTTTGGCCACACCTTGGACTCGTGTTTGTCTTTGGGGTATCAGCTCGACGATCTGGTTAAGAGCGGGTTCCTAAATGACTATCTGCTGGATAGAAGGACGGGGGGAGCGTCGAGTTCCCAGCCAATAGGTGGAGAAGCCCAGCAACACGAGATGCCCATCCACGGGGAGATCCAGACCATTGCAGGGGGTTTCTCAGGTGGTGGATGCACCGCATCGCAGAGGAAAAAGTATGCGCGATCGGTGGTGACAGTGGACATGTTTGAAGATCACTCGCCGGAAGCGGACATTACGTTCACAAAGCAGGATCTTCGGGACGTTGTGCCTCATGACAACGATCCCATAGTTATTTCGTTGATAACAGCAGGGAGGAAGGTCCACAGAGTTCTGGTGGACCAAGGAAGCTCGGCAGACGTGATGTTCTGGCCGACTTTCACGCAGCTGGAATTGCCCCTTGACCAGCTAAGGCCCTATGGAGGGTGCTTATATGGGTTCGCTGGCGACCAGGTGGAGGTCAGGGGGTACATTGAGCTGAGAACCACGTTTACAGATGAGGCTGGGTCGAGGATGGAGAAAATCAAGTACCTCATCGTAAACGCCCCTTCAGCATATAACATCCTGTTGGGAAGGCCCACTCTTAACAGGATAGGCGCCATTCCGTCGACACGGCACATGAAGGTGAAGTTGCCGTCCATGGAAGGGGTGGTGATCACGATCAAGTCTGATCAGAAAGAAGCGAAAAGGTGCTATGAGAATAGCCTGAAAAACAAAAGATCAGTGAGCTATGTAACAACCACCCCACCTCCCGGTGTGAAGCCCAGGCCGCCGGTAACAGAGGAGGCCGCCGGAAGGGATGTAGAGATGGTAGACGCTGAGCTGGGGGAGAGGAATGCTGGCCTGGAGGAGGAAGAGGCGCGGAATCGCCCCGAGGAAGCAAGGGAACGGGGAATCGCCAGGGCGGTGATCGCCAGAGAATCCAGGCCCAAACCTGTTGAGCAGTGGCTCGAGAAGGAGATCGGAGGGAAAATCTTCAAGCTCGGAAGATCTCTGGAGGTCGATCTCCAGGACCAGATCGCCAAGGTGATTGAGCGGCATCTGGACGCGTTTGCTTGGTCCGCTTCGGACATGCCCGGGATCGATCCCGACTTCTTGTGCCATCATCTGGCGATGGACAATATGGTGAGACCGGTGCGACAAAGGAGAAGAAAATTCAACGAGGAGAGGAGGCAGGCGATCAGGGACGAAACACAGAAACTCCTCGCTGCAGGCCACATCAGGGAAGTCCAGTACCCTGAATGGTTGGCAAATGTCGTACTGGTGAAGAAGAGTAACGGGAAATGGCGCATGTGCGTCGATTTCACCGATCTGAACAAAGCTTGCCCAAAGGATTCGTATCCTTTACCAAGCATTGATGCCCTGGTTGATAGTGCTGCAGGGTGCAAGCTGCTGAGTTTCCTGGACGCCTTCTCGGGCTATAATCAGATCAAGATGCATCCCATGGATGAAGAAAAAACATCCTTCATGACGGAGAGGTCGTGCTACTGCTATAAGGTGATGCCGTTTGGGCTGAAGAACGCGGGGGCCACGTACCAGAGGTTGATGGATCGGGTACTTGCACCAATGCTGGGAAGGAACGTGCAAGCCTACGTCGATGACATGGTCGTGACCTCGCAAGAGAAAAGCAAGCACGTTGAAGACTTGGAAGAATTGTTCACGACGATCGCCAAGTTCAAGTTAAAGCTCAACCCGGAGAAATGCATTTTCGGCGTGGAGGCTGGAAAGTTTTTGGGTTTTCTCTTGACTGAAAGGGGGATAGAAGCTAACCCAGACAAGTGTGCCGCCATCTTGGCGATGAGAAGCCCGGCTACGGTGAAAGAAGTCCAGCAGCTAACAGGTCGGATGGCAGCCCTATCTCGCTTCGTGTCAGCTAGCGGAGAAAAGGGGCATCCCTATTTTCAATGTCTACGACGCAACAACAAGTTCGTTTGGACGAAAGAGTGCGAGGAGGCTTTCGTCAAACTAAAAGAGTATCTGGCGAGCCCGCCGGTTCTGTGCAAACCGCTGGCGGGAACCCCTCTCAGGCTGTACTTCGCTGTGACTGAGAGGGCGGTGAGTGCGGTGCTCGCCCAGGATCAAGATCAGGCTCAGAAGCCTATTTATTTTGTGAGCAAGGTGTTGCAGGGCCCAGAAACGAGATATCAGGCCCTGGAGAAGGCTGCGCTGGCTGTGGTGTTTTCGGCGAGGAGGTTGCGCCACTACTTCCACAGTTTCACAATAATGGTGATGACTGACCTGCCCATCCAGAAGGTCTTGAAGAAACCCGACGTTGCGGGAAGGATGGTGAAGTGGGCGGTAGAGTTGTCAGAATTTGATATTAAGTACGAGCCTCGAGGCCCGATCAAGGGGCAAATCTTTGCAGATTTTGTGGTCGAGCTCTCATCAGAGGCGACGCGGGTTGAAGGAGACGATTTCCGTTGGGTACTTTCGGTGGATGGATCGTCGAACCAGCAGGGCAGCGGTGCTGGAGTCATATTGGAAGGGCCCAACGGCGTGCTGATTGAACAATCTTTGAGGTTTGCTTTCAAAGCCAGCAACAATCAAGCAGAGTATGAGGCGCTGATCGCCGGGATTTTGCTGGCCAAGGAGATGGGAGCTAGGGTGCTGATGGCTAAGAGTGACTCGCTGCTAGTCACAGGGCAAGTAACCGGCGAGTTCCAGGCTAAAGATCCACAAATGGCGGCTTACTTGGCGTATGTGCAGGAATTGAAGAGTTCCTTTGCCTCTTTTGAAGTAGTACATGTGCCCCGAGAGCAGAATGCCCGAGCTGACTTGCTTGCTAAGCTCGCCAGCTCAGGCAAGGGGGGTAGGCAGAGGACGGTGATTCAAGAAACTCTGAAGACGCTGAGGGCATTTCTAGCAGATCACCTGGTGCTTCAGATAAGCAGGTCGACGGAAAGAGCAGCGAGAAGCCATAAGTCCTTGACGCAAGAAACTCTGAGATCGCCGAGAATTAGAGCATGTCGAGGAGAGAAGGTGGACGTGATGCAGGTCTGCGCCGCCCATGAGCCAGACACTTGGATAACGCAATACAAACGGTGCCTGGCAGATGGCCTCCTCCCATTGGATCCGACGGAAGCTAGGAAGGTAAAGAAAAATTCCAGCAAGTATACGTTGATTGATGGCGATCTGTACAGGTTTGGGTTCACTCACCCACTCCTGGAATGTATACACGGCGAGAAGTGCACGAGAGTTATGGCAGAGCTCCACGAAGGTATATGTGGAAGCCACGTCGGGGGTCGAGCTCTGGCCGCGAGGACTCTCCGTGCAGGCTACTACTGGCCATCCATGAGAGAAGATTGCAAGAAATATGCCCAATGTTGTAAACAATGCCAGCAGCACGCTGATTGGCATAAGGCACCTCCCGAAGAGTTGAAGTCAATCTATAGCCATTGGCCGTTTCATACTTGGGGAATCGACATCCTGGGACCTTTCCCGCTGGCGATCAGGCAAATGAAGTACTTGGTGGTGGCGATTGAGTATTTCACCAAGTGGATTGAAGCAGAACCGGTGGCCCAGATCACCGCACACAAGATCGAAGGGTTTGTATGGAAGAACATCGTGTGCCGGTTTGGAGTGCCTAAGCGCCTGGTGTCGGATAATGGGACGCAGTTTGCAAGCCACCTGTTGAAGAAGCTTTGCGAAGGGGTGGGAATTCAACAAGTGTTTGCATCCGTCGAGCACCCCCAAACAATTGGCCAGGTGGAATCAGCTAATCGGGTGTTGTTGAGAGGTTTGAAGAGAAGGCTTGAGAAAGCCAAGGGAAGTTGGGTTGAGAAGGTGCCCCGTATAGTCTGGGCGTACCACACCACCGAGCAGTCAGGAACCCATGAGACCCCGTTTAGCTTGGTCTATGGGTGTGACGCCATGATTCCGGTGGAAATCCAGGAGAGCTCGCCGAGATTCCAGAACTTTGTAGAGGAAGACTCGAATGAAGAGAGAAGGCTGAACCTGGATCTGCTGGATGAAGTCAGGGAAGAGGCGAGACTGAAGGCTGAGGCGGTGAAGAGGAGGATCGAGCGAAGATACAACTCAAAGGTGATGCCAAGGCAGTTTAGAGAAGGCGATCTGGTGATGAGGAAGGCCCACCAGTATGAGATGGAGAATAAACTATCACCCAAGTGGACTGGACCGTTCAGAATAACCGAGGCGCTCGGGAACGGAGCCTACCGCTTAGAAACGCTGGAGGGAGGGGCGATTCCTCGCACCTGGAACGCCACACACCTGAAGTTGTACTATAGTTAAGAGCTTTGTAAGTAAAGACAAACACAATGTTATATTACAATGTCTCTGTTAAAACAGTTTGAAGGGGGCACTCTTTTTTCCCTAAGGAGGGTTTTTAATGAGGCCACCCAATAAAAGAAGAGTTTTCGAAGTATAAGGTGTTTTCAGATTGCATGTGTGGTATTTTCAAAAGTTTTGAAGAAAGACCTTGTCATTTGTACATGATTAGGCAAGAAAAGATATATCGCGTGCTTTCTAAAAGGTTTTAAGTCCTCATCGTTTTTCGGCGATTGGAGGCACCAGTTAAGTTTTCAAAGTCCTCATCGTCTTCCGGCGATCGGAGGCACCAGATGAAAGACCTCAACGCTTTCGCGCGTCCTGAGGCAAGTAAAAGACCTCCTCGCCGTCGAGCGAGCGCAGGCGAGAAAGAGAAAGGTCCTCAGTGCATCCAGGGGGGAGGAGATGTACACCCTGGGCAAGTTGAGGCACCAGATAAAGTCCTTCTCGCCGTTGAGCGAGTTCAGGCGAGTTAAAAGACCTTCTCGCTTACGTGCGAGCATGGGCAAGATAAAATCCTTCTCGTCTCGAACGAGTTCAGGTATGGCGCAGAGGGTGGAAGAAGTATGGAAGGTGGCTAAGGTAGGTTCGAAGAGAACGCCTAGTCAACCGGTCTTTTGCTCTGAAGTTCAGGGGGGCAAAGGAAGATCCCAAGGGGCGCTTCTACCCCGGATCAAGAAACGATTGCCAAAGCATGAGGCTAGGAAAAGCTGACGTTACCAAGAGGTCTTGGCGATCGGGAAGAGTTTAAACGACGACGAGAAGGTTGAAAGACTTGTTTGATAAAGCAGGTCGAGTGGGACGTTGTTTGAACCAATGATTGAGTTACAGTTCGTTGCTTGGAAGGTATTCTTATGATAAGGTTAGTGCCTCAAGAGTACAAGTTGTTTAAAGCGATTATTGCTTAAAGTTTGAATTGGCTCGAGGCAGTTACGTCAAAAGTCGTATTCGCAAAATCGCTAAGTTAAATTCGACAGAGTTAAACATACAAAGAAGGCTAAAGCGCTTAAAAGGAGTCAGGGGAGAGAATATCCAAGTTTTGTGATTGAAATAAGTATCCGTTCAAAACATATATGCACGAGTTTTTATTACAAGGTATATACAAGGGAAATTATAAAGTAGCTGATGAGGTGGAGTTGATTAGTCTTCGGCGGGAACGACCTTTCCATCTACTACTTCGTTGTTCAACGACACCATGCTGAGGTCGAGATCGGGGAATAGGCATGCGAATTGTTCCCGAGCGGCTTCGAATCCAGCAACCAGAATCTGAGCAGAATTTAGCTTAAGTTCTTCAATTTGCCCTTGAAGTTCTTCAACCTGTTTCTTGAGCTCCTTGTTCTGCTGCTCCAGCTCCTCGACCTGTTTTCGGAGTTGTTCGTTGGTCGCTTGAGCATGGAGAAGGTCGTCAGTAACCTTCTTGGATTCCGTTTGAGCCTGGGCCAACTCGGCAGCCATCTTTCCTTTCTCCTTGTTTGCCTCGGCGAGATCAGCCATGGCGTCGTCCCTCGCTTTTTCTACTTGCCCAAGTAGCTTCTCGCGATCGATCGACCTTTGCTCCAGTTTTTGTACCTTAGCGGCATCAGCTTGAATGTGAGCCTCCAGGTCGATCGCCTTGGCGCGGAGAGGCACGATTTTGCTTTCCAACTCGACCTTCTCTTGGGCAAGATCGTGAACCTTGCGGCGAAGGTCAGTGGCCTCCTGGCGCGCCAATCTGAGCTCGATGCTCATCGCGTCTTCTACTCGGGAGTGTTCCATCTCCGCGAGCGTCAGATTCGCAGACAATTTCTCCACCTCGAGCCTCATGGTGCTGTTGTCAGTCTTGAGGTTGAAGAGATCATCTTGAAGCCTCCTGGTGGAGCTCTCCACAGCCCTCGTTATGATCGCGGGGATGTCCTCTACTATGGTTTTCAACTTAGCAGTCAGAGGTTCCCACATCCTTGTGACTTCAAGGGAAAGGTTTGCTGCTTGGAGAGGCGCCAGGGGGGCTTGTTGAGGGTTCTCGCCGCCACCTTCCTTAGCAGGATTTTCAGTGTTTGCTTCCTGGCGTGGCGACGCAATCGGGGATTCGGTAATTAGAATTGGAGAGGTATGAGCAACCTCATCCCCGATTGGAACGTTTCCTGCAGCTGAAGTGTCTGAAGGGGGGCCCCCTCCTACTGACACATGTGGCGTAGAGGCGCTTGGGGGGTCCTCCAAGAAATTTGGCTCTTGGGCCTCAGCTGCAGGTGGCGCAGTGGCCAGTGGAACTGCTTGGACTGGCGATGAAGGGGCTTGTGGTGTTGGCGATGAGGGAGGAGGAGCAGGCGTTGATAGGGGTGTTGAGGTTGGAAGAGGGGGTGGAGCAGGTGGAGAAGATGGTGCCACCCTCTTCCTTTTCGTAACAAGGCCATCCTCTGTGACCTCGTCGTCCTCTTCTTTCTCCTCTTGGACGATTTGAGGGGCTTTTCGTTTGGGTCTCTTAAGGACCAGTTTCTTGCGCTGGGTGGGTTCCTTGGGCGGTGATCGCCCATGAACAATGGCTTTCTCGACCGCCGAGTTGGGCACCGTTTGGGAACCGGTCGCCAACCCGTGGTTTCGGGCGAGCGCCTTTAATTCGGCGAGCATGTTTCTACCCAACATGGTGTCTGCATGAACGAAAATGCATGAGTTAACTCAGAGAAGAAAAAGATAAGTGTATGAGGTAATGAAGCAGCAAAACAGGTAGTATATGCAGAAAAGGTAAAACCAAAGTCTTGTGCGTATCGCACAAGACGCCCAGAAGCAGTATCAAAAGCAGTATCAAAGCGACAGTTTGGATGTCCTAACCTATTTGGAATTCTAGCTGGTCCTCAAAGAATTCGAAGGAGATCAAGGTGGGGGTCAGGAATGTTATGTTGGCATCCGCCACCCTCTTCCAGAATAGACAGAGGTCTCGGTCCAATGCTCCCATGCTATCAGGACTTCTGGGCCTCCTGAAGCAGCTCTTGGACTCCTTTTTCCCCTTGTCCACCCAGTACAAGGGGAAACCATCAAGAAGGGAGGTGTCCTTATCGTTTGCACGTTATTTCAAAGGTGGTCGCACGTTATTTCAAAGGCTCGAACAAACGCCCAGCTGTTGGGGTGAAGCTGGGCGGCAGCGATGTTGAGCTCGGTCAAAAGTTCCCTCTCGAATCGGGTGAGAGGGAACCTGAGCTTGACCTTCTTGAAGAAAGTTGTGTAGACAAAGCAGAAGGGCCCGTCGGCGCTTACTTTGTCGTCAGCACACACTGGCAGGGCGGCGGGGCTAGGCAGCACCATCATCCTCTCGTCGTGCTCCTTGTGAAACGATTGATAGGCCTCGTCCCCCTTAGTCAACCGCAGAACTGCTCCCGCAGTGTTCACCGACGAGGTCTCCTTCAGAAGGGTTGGGTTAGCCCAGGGGTATAGAGTTTTGAAGTCTGGCAGAGGGACGGGGGCTCCTCCAGCGTTGGATGGAGTCGCCTGGGCCAGGGCAGATTGGGAAGATGCAGGCCTCTCAGCCTGCGAAGAGGAAGCACCACGAACTTGTGTTGAGTCGTGTGCTTGTGAAGGAAGGTTTCACGCTGATGGAGGGGGGTTCGGGGTAATCTTGGTGCGAGTCATGATGGCAGCTGCAAAGGAAGAAGAAAGGAAAAATGATCAGGAGGGTTACAAAGGCTGACTCGATCATAGAAGGAAGGTGAAAGACGAACGAATGTGGGTTCGTTGCGACGATCGACAAAGCCCTAAGTTACGCAGAAGGAGAAACGGAAAAACAACCCACAGCGTATGCACCAGGCAGTTACAGGATGATGCAAATCGGTGAAAATGCAAGGAAACCCAGCAGATGAAGGAAAGTAGTTACCTTTCGATGATCAGGAAGACGGTGAAGGGAGATGGTGATCTAGAGCGTTGAAGAACGTCGAGAGCTTTCGCAGAAGGAAGTGAGAGCGTTTGCAAGCACGAAGAAAGTGATGGAACAGTGGAGCGTAATGGGTTTAAGGGTTTTCGAAATGATTTTAGGAAGCGCTAACGGCAGATGAAGAGAGCCGTTGATGAAGCCACGTGTCGAACGATGAGTGAAGGGGTTGGTGGAGCGTCAGAGCAGTAGAAAGTACAATCGCTTGGAATTCTGCGTCAGTGCCACGTAGATCGGTGTTAACGAAGGCTCTTTCAGTCTTTTCGCTAGACAAGTCTTCGCTTAAGACTGGGGGGCTTGTGTACCGCCCTGGTGGTCGGGTGTGATGACGTGGCATCCTGCTACAGTGTAGGCGTGTTGACAAGGCGCCAGGTTGGCAGATAGGAAGGAAGTCGGGAGGCACGTGTAGTCGCCAGTTGTTAAGTTGGCGTGTTCCGATTTCCAGCTTACCAGAATAGGCGATCGCCGAGTTAAAGATCGAATCGCCAGATGTAGATTCAGGCGACCTAGTCATTGGAGATCGCCAGAGCGAGCACATCGCCGAAGATGAAGGGGAAGCAGCAGGTTATGAAGGCGGCCGGCGAGACCACAGGGAGGGTGTATGAAGGCCCTAACTCGCCAGTTCCAGTAGAGATCGCACTCCTAAGTTAGCTATGCACTGGGCAGTACCATGCATAAGTAACTTAGCCAAAATGAGAGTAGAAGCAGCGCCAAGTCAGGGAGCCTCCAGATGATGGCACGTGTACAGTTGGATGCAAGCCACGTGTCCAAGTCTGTAACTGCCAGAAGAGAGAAAGCCACCAGGTATATAAGAGTTCTTAACAGACTTTCTGAGGTACGCACGTTCAGTTCATACACTTTACGCTTGCGAGTGATAGAGCTGATTGTGAGAGAGGATTTGCACGGTTCTTGTTCTTAGTATTTGGTGATACCGTCACTGACTTGAGCGTCGGAGTGCGATCGGCCGCAGCGGCGCCGTGTCGTTTCTTTGCAGGTTCTTGAGATAGATCCCGAAGAGGAACGGAGGTGAGAAGCGGATCGCACGTCGATCCTTTGACGAGGCATTCTCCAGCGCTCCGGTCAACAGGCAGGATCACCCACCAAGATTGCACAAAAACCATAACTTCACTTATTCAACAATTTTGCTACCAAAGCAAAAAAAGCCAATCCACCGAACTTGGCTAAGCCAAAACCCAACCAAGATCAATTTATTTTGCAACCAAACTTTTCAAACCTCATTTTTGGTGCATTTGAGACAATTCCCCACCAAGATTGCACAAGAACCATAACTTCAATTATTCACCAATTTTGCTACCAAGGGAAAAAAAGCCAATCCACCGAACTTGGCTAAGCCAAAATCCAACCAAGATCAATTTCTTTTGCAACCAAACTTTTCACACCTCATTTTTTGTGCATTTGTGACAAATTCCCCACCAAGATTGCACAAAAACCATAACTTCACTTATTCACCAATTTTGCTACCAAGGCAAAAAACACCAATCCACCGAACTTGGCTAAGCAAAAACCCAACCAAGATCAATTTCTATTGCAACCAAACTTTTCTCACAACATTTTTGGTGCATTTGTGACAATTCTCCACCAAGATTACACAAAAACCATAAGTTCACTAATTGACCAATTTTGCTACCAAGGCAAAAAAAACCAATCCACCGAACTTGGCTAAGCCAAAACCCAACCAAGATCAATTCCTTTTGCAACCAAACCTTTCACACCTCATTTTTTATGCATTTGTGATAATTCCCCACCAAGATATCAAAAAAACCATAACTTCACTTATTCACCAATTTTCCTACCAAGGTAAAAAAAGCCAATCCACCGAACTTGGCTAAGCCAAACCCAACCAAGATCAATTCCTTTTGCAACCAAACTTTTCACACCTAATTTTTGATGCATTTGTGACAATTCCCCACCAAGATTGCACAAAAACCATAACTTCACTTATTCACCAATTTTGCTACCAAGGCAAAAAAAGCCAATCCACCGTACTTGGCTCAGCCAAAACCCAACCAAGATCAATTTCTTTTGCAACTAAACTTTTCACACCTCATTTTTGGTGCATTTGTGACAATTCGCCACCAATATTGCATAAGAACCATAACTTCACTTCTTCACCAATTTTGCTACCAAGGCAAAAAAAGCCAATCCACCGAACTTGTCTAAGCCAAAACCCAACCATGATCAATTCCTTTTGCAACCAAACTTTTCACACCTCATTTTTTATGCATTTGTGACAATTCCCCACCAAGATATCACAAAAACCATAACTTCACTTATTCACCAATTTTCCTACCAAGGTAAAAAAAGCCAATCCACCGAACTTGGCTAAACCAAAACCCAACAAAGATCAATTTCTTTTGCAACAAAACTTTTCACACCTAATTTTTGATGCATTTGTGACAATTCCCCACCAAGATTGCACAAAAACCATAACTTCACTTATTCACCAATTTTGCTAGCAAGGCAAAAAAGGCCAATCCACCGAACTTGGCTAAGCCAAAACCCAACCAAGATCAATTTCTTTTGCAAGTAAACCTTTTACACCTCATTTTTTGTGCATTTGTGAAGATTTGCCACCAAGATTGCACAAGAACCATAACTTCACTTATTCACCAATTTTGTTACCAAGGCAAAAAAAGCCTATCCACCAAACTTGGCTAAGCCAACACCCAACCAAGACCAATTTATTTTGCAATCAAAAGTTTTCACACCTCATTTTTGGTGCATTTGTGACAATTCCCCACCAAGATTGCACAAGAAGCATAACTTCACTTATTCACCAATTTTGCTACCAAGGCAAAAATAGCCAATTCACCGAACTTGGCTAAGCCAAAACCCAACCAAGATCAATTCCTTTTGCAACCAAACTTTTCACACCTCATTTTTGATGCATTTGTGACCATTCCCCCACCAAGATTGCACAAAAACCATAACTTCACTTATTCACCAATTTTGCTACCAAGGCAAAAAAAGCCAATCCACCGAACATGGCTAAGCCAAAACCCAACAAAGATAAATTCCTTTTGCAACCAAACTTTTCACACCTCATTTTTGATGCATTTGTGACAATTCCCCACCAAGATTGCACAAAAACCATAACTTCACTTATTCACCAATTTTGCTACCAAGGCAAAAAAAGCCAATCCACCGAACTTGGCAAAGCCAAAACCCAACGAAGATCAATTCCTTTTGCAACCAAACTTTTCACACCTCATTTTTTAGGCATTTGTGACAATTCCCAATCAAGATTGCACAAAAACCATAACTTCACTTATTCACCAATTTTGCTACCAAGGAAAAAAAAGCCAATCCACCGAACTTGGCTAAGCAAAAACCCAACCAAGATCAATTCTTTTTGTAACCAAACTTTTCACACCTCATTATTGATGCATTTGTGACAATTCCCCACCAAGGTTGCACAAAAACCATAACTTCACTTATTCACCAATATTGCTACCAAGGCAAAAAAAGCTAATCCACCAAAATTGGCTAAGACAAAACCCATCCAAGATCAATTCCTTTTGTAACCAAACTTTTCACACCTCATTTTATATGCATTTGTGACAATTCTTCAACCAAGATTGCACAAAAACCATAGCTTCACTTACTCACCAATTTTCCTACCAAGGTAAAAAAAGCCAATCCACCGAACTTGGCTAAGCCAAAACCCAACCAAGATCAATTCCTTTTGCAACCAAACTTTTCACACCTCATTTTTGATGCATTTGTGACAATACCCCACCAAGATTACACAAGAACCATAACGTCACTTATTCAGCAATTATGCTACCAAGGCAAAAAAAACCAATCCACCGAACTTGGCTAAGCCAACACCCAACCAAGATCAATTCCTTTTGCAACCAAACTTTTCACACCTCATTTTTTATGCATTTGTGATAATTCCCCACCAAGATATCAAAAAAACCATAACTTCACTTATTCACCAATTTTCCTACCAAGGCAAAAAAGGCCAATCCACCGAACTTGGCTAAGCCAAAACCAACCAAGATCAATTTCTTTTGCAACTAAACTTTTTACACCTCATTTTTGGTGCATTTGTGACAATTCGCCACCAAGATTGCACAAGAAGCATAACTTCACTTATTCACCAATTTTGTTACCAAGGCAAAAATAGCCAATTCACCGAACTTGGCTAAGCCAAAACCCAACCAAGATCTATTCCTTTTGCAACCAAACTTTTCACACCTCATTTTTGATGCATTTGTGACAATTCCCCACCAAGATTGCACAAAAACCATAGCTTCACTTATTCACCAATTTTGTTACCAAGGCAAAAAAAAGCCAATCCACCGAACTTGGCTAAGCCAAAACCCAACCAAGATCAATTCCTTTTGCAACGAAACTTTTCACACCTCATTTTTTATGCATTTGTGACAATTCCCCACCAAGATTGCATAAAAACCATAGCTTCACTTACTCACCAATTTTCCTACCACGGTAAAAAAGCCAATCCACCGAACTGGGCTAAGCCAAAACCCAACCATGATCAATTCCTTTTGCAACCAAACTTTTCAGACCTCATTTTTGATGCATTTGTGACAATTCCCCACCAAGATTACACAAGAACTATAACTTCACTTATTCACCAATTTTGCTACCAAGGCAAAAAAAAGTCAATCCACCGAACTTGTCTAAGCCAAAACCTAACCAAGATATGGTTTTGCAACCAAACTTTTCACACCTAATTTTTGATGCATTTGTGACAATTCCCCACCAAGATTGCAAACAAACCATAACTTCACTTATTCACCAATTTTGCTGCCAAAGCAAAAAAAGCCAACCCACCGAACTTGGCTAAGCCAAAACCCAACCAAGATCAATTTCTTTTGCAACCAAACTTTTCAAACCACATTTTTGGTGCATTTGAGACAATTCCCCACCAAGATTGCACAAGAACCATAACTTCAATTATTCACCAATTTTCCTACCAAGGTAAAAAAAGCCAATCCACCGAACTTGGCTAAGCCAAACCCAACAAACATCAATTCCTTTTGCAACCAAACTTTTCACACCTAATTTTTGATGCATTTGTGACAATTCCCCACCAAGATTGCACAAAAACCATAACTTCACTTATTCACCAATTTTGCTAGCACGGCAAAAAAGGCCAATCCACCGAACTTGGCTAAGCCAAAACCCAACCAAGATCAATTTCTTTTGCAACTAAACTTTTTACACCTCATTTTTGGTGCATTTGTGACAATTTGCCACCAAGATTGCACAAGAACCATAACTTCACTTATTCACCAATTTTGTTACCAAGGCAAAAAAAGCCTATCCACCAAACTTGGCTAAGCCAACACCCAACCAAGACCAATTTATTTTGCGACCAAAAGTTTGCCCACCTCATTTTTGGTGCATTTGTGACAATTCCCCACCAAGATTGCACAAGAACCATAACTTCACTTATTCACCAATTTTGCTACCAAGGCAAAAAAAGCCAATCCACCGAACTTGGCTAGGCCAAAATCCAGCCAAGATCAATTTCTTTTGCAACCAAAGTTTTCACACCTCATTTTTTGTGCATTTGTGGCAATTCCCCACCAAGATTGCACAAGAAGCATAACTTCACTTATTCACCAATTTTGCTACCAAGGCAAAAATAGCCAATTCACCGAACTTGGCTAAGCCAAAACCCAACCAAGATCAATTCCTTTTGCAACCAAACTTTTCACACCTCATTTTTTATGCATTTGTGACAATTCCCCACCAAGATTGCACAAAAACCATAACTTCACTTATTCACCAATTTTGCTACCAAGGCAAAAAAAGCCAATCCACCGAACATGGCTAAGCCAAAACCCAACAAAGATCAATTCCTTTTGCAACCAAACTTTTCACACCTAATTTTTGATGCATTTGTGACAATTCCCCACCAAGATTGCACAAAAACCATAACTTCACTTATTCACCAATTTTGCTACCAAGGCAAAAAAGGCCAATCCACCGAACTTGGCTAAGCCAAAACCAACCAAGATCAATTTCTTTTGCAACTAAACTTTTTACACCTCATTTTTGGTGCATTTGTGACAATTCGCCACCAAGATTGCACAAGAAGCATAACTTCACTTATTCACCAATTTTGTTACCAAGGCAAAAATAGCCAATTCACCGAACTTGGCTAAGCCAAAACCCAACCAAGATCTATTCCTTTTGCAACCAAACTTTTCACACCTCATTTTTGATGCATTTGTGACAATTCCCCACCAAGATTGCACAAAAACCATAGCTTCACTTATTCACCAATTTTGTTACCAAGGCAAAAAAAAGCCAATCCACCGAACTTGGCTAAGCCAAAACCCAACCAAGATCAATTCCTTTTGCAACGAAACTTTTCACACCTCATTTTTTATGCATTTGTGACAATTCCCCACCAAGATTGCATAAAAACCATAGCTTCACTTACTCACCAATTTTCCTACCACGGTAAAAAAGCCAATCCACCGAACTGGGCTAAGCCAAAACCCAACCATGATCAATTCCTTTTGCAACCAAACTTTTCAGACCTCATTTTTGATGCATTTGTGACAATTCCCCACCAAGATTACACAAGAACTATAACTTCACTTATTCACCAATTTTGCTACCAAGGCAAAAAAAAGTCAATCCACCGAACTTGTCTAAGCCAAAACCTAACCAAGATATGGTTTTGCAACCAAACTTTTCACACCTAATTTTTGATGCATTTGTGACAATTCCCCACCAAGATTGCAAACAAACCATAACTTCACTTATTCACCAATTTTGCTGCCAAAGCAAAAAAAGCCAACCCACCGAACTTGGCTAAGCCAAAACCCAACCAAGATCAATTTCTTTTGCAACCAAACTTTTCAAACCACATTTTTGGTGCATTTGAGACAATTCCCCACCAAGATTGCACAAGAACCATAACTTCAATTATTCACCAATTTTCCTACCAAGGTAAAAAAAGCCAATCCACCGAACTTGGCTAAGCCAAACCCAACAAACATCAATTCCTTTTGCAACCAAACTTTTCACACCTAATTTTTGATGCATTTGTGACAATTCCCCACCAAGATTGCACAAAAACCATAACTTCACTTATTCACCAATTTTGCTAGCACGGCAAAAAAGGCCAATCCACCGAACTTGGCTAAGCCAAAACCCAACCAAGATCAATTTCTTTTGCAACTAAACTTTTTACACCTCATTTTTGGTGCATTTGTGACAATTTGCCACCAAGATTGCACAAGAACCATAACTTCACTTATTCACCAATTTTGTTACCAAGGCAAAAAAAGCCTATCCACCAAACATGGCTAAGCCAACACCCAACCAAGACCAATTTATTTTGCGACCAAAAGTTTGCCCACCTCATTTTTGGTGCATTTGTGACAATTCCCCACCAAGATTGCACAAGAACCATAACTTCACTTATTCACCAATTTTGCTATCAAGGCAAAAAAAGCCAATCCACCGAACTTGGCTAGGCCAAAATCCAGCCAAGATCAATTTCTTTTGCAACCAAAGTTTTCACACCTCATTTTTTGTGCATTTGTGGCAATTCCCCACCAAGATTGCACAAGAAGCATAACTTCACTTATTCACCAATTTTGCTACCAAGGCAAAAATAGCCAATTCACCGAACTTGGCTAAGCCAAAACCCAACCAAGATCAATTCCTTTTGCAACCAAACTTTTCACACCTCATTTTTTATGCATTTGTGACAATTCCCCACCAAGATTGCACAAAAACCATAACTTCACTTATTCACCAATTTTGCTACCAAGGCAAAAAAAGCCAATCCACCGAACATGGCTAAGCCAAAACCCAACAAAGATCAATTCCTTTTGCAACCAAACTTTTCACACCTAATTTTTGATGCATTTGTGACAATTCCCCACCAAGATTGCACAAAAACCATAACTTCACTTATTCACCAATTTTGCTACCAAGGCAAAAAAGGCCAATCCACCGAACTTGGCTAAGCCAAAACCAACCAAGATCAATTTCTTTTGCAACTAAACTTTTTACACCTCATTTTTGGTGCATTTGTGACAATTCGCCACCAAGATTGCACAAGAAGCATAACTTCACTTATTCACCAATTTTGTTACCAAGGCAAAAATAGCCAATTCACCGAACTTGGCTAAGCCAAAACCCAACCAAGATCAATTCCTTTTGCAACCAAACTTTTCACACCTCATTTTTGATGCATTTGTGACAATTCCCCACCAAGATTGCACAAAAACCATAGCTTCACTTATTCACCAATTTTGTTACCAAGGCAAAAAAAAGCCAATCCACCGAACTTGGCTAAGCCAAAACCCAACCAAGATCAATTCCTTTTGCAACGAAACTTTTCACACCTCATTTTTTATGCATTTGTGACAATTCCCCACCAAGATTGCATAAAAACCATAGCTTCACTTACTCACCAATTTTCCTACCACGGTAAAAAAGCCAATCCACCGAACTGGGCTAAGCCAAAACCCAACCATGATCAATTCCTTTTGCAACCAAACTTTTCAGACCTCATTTTTGATGCATTTGTGACAATTCCCCACCAAGATTACACAAGAACTATAACTTCACTTATTCACCAATTTTGCTACCAAGGCAAAAAAAAGTCAATCCACCGAACTTGTCTAAGCCAAAACCTAACCAAGATATGGTTTTGCAACCAAACTTTTCACACCTAATTTTTGATGCATTTGTGACAATTCCCCACCAAGATTGCAAACAAACCATAACTTCACTTATTCACCAATTTTGCTGCCAAAGCAAAAAAAGCCAACCCACCGAACTTGGCTAAGCCAAAACCCAACCAAGATCAATTTCTTTTGCAACCAAACTTTTCAAACCACATTTTTGGTGCATTTGAGACAATTCCCCACCAAGATTGCACAAGAACCATAACTTCAATTATTCACCAATTTTGCTACCAAGGGAAAAAAAGCCAATCCACCGAACTTGGCTAAGCCAAAATCCAACCAAGATAAATTTCTTTTGCAACCAAACTTTTCACACCTCATTTTTTGTGCATTTGTGACAAATTCCCCACCAAGATTGCACAAAAACCATAACTTCACTTATTCACCAATTTTGCTACCAAGGCAAAAAACGCCAATCCACCGAACTTGGCTAAGCCAAAACCCAACCAAGATCAATTTCTCTTGCAACCAAACTTTTCTCACAGCATTTTTGGTGCATTTGTGACAATTCCCCACCAAGATTGCACAAAAACCATAAGTTCACTAATTGACCAATTTTGCTACCACACTACAAAAAAACTTGTAAACTGTGACGGTTTTAATATGGCGGTTATTAAAAACCGCCACAATTATCCATATAATACAACATTTTTAGAAACGTCACAATTCTCCGTAAAAATAGTATCCGCATTTTTTTCCCCTCCATACCATTACTTTCTTCCAAAATTTCCCCCGTTAGAGACCTCACACTTTAACTCCTTCACCCTTATCCTCTCACTCTCCTTACTGCAAATCCTTTCACGATTCACATTGAGCATTCCTTCAAACTCTTTTCTGAGCCATCTCTTAGAACCCTAAGTCTTCTCTCTCCCTCTCATTACCGCAAACCCTCCAACCCCTATCACAAAACCCTAACCCTTCTCATTATCGTCCTTCGTCCTGTCTGCCATTGCCGCCGCCGCCAGAGGCTGAGGCAGTCGGTGAGAATGTCGTATTGTGAAGGGAGGGTTCTGGCGGAAGGTGCAAGGGTTGGTAAAATTGTTGTTGCAGTGGCGGCTAGGTCTTCTTGAATGAAGAAGGGTTGATTATGCCGGATTTGAAGATCGAAAAATGCTTCCAAATCATCAACGACCACTCCATGCCCGTCACCTCCGTCCTCTACAACCGCGATGACACCCTCATCGACGATAAGGTCTTTGTTCTCTCCTTCGTCAAATTCCATGATATCATGTTCAACTTCTTGTTTCTCTCTAAATTATGAAATATTATAAATGGCACAAGTTTGGAAGTCATAATAATTGCCACTGGCAACAATGTTCATGATTGATTTATGACAGGCTTGAACCGGATATGCTAGCATTTTCAGGTTGTTATTTTGGTGGGGGAGAAAAGGAGAAACGTGAGCTTGGTGAAATCATGTGTTATCCATCAATTTACACTCGAAAGGGTTTAGGTGTTTCATTTCCCATAATTGAAGATAAAACAACAACCGCATATTTGTTTTTGAAAATTTAACCAGAATCGGTTTGCAGCAGAACGAAGAATTTATCTTATTTTCCGATTAATTTGATTTAAGAAGTTGGTATCAATCTGAACTTTTTGGTAATCTTACAGGCAGAAGATGCAAGGTGGAGAGTTCATCAGTAGTTACATTCTTTAAAGGTAAAATCGGGATATGGGATTTTAAAGGTATTATACTTATGAGTTAGTTATTCAATTAGACATTAAGCGAGTTTACATGTGGCTTATCCAATAAGATTTTTCCTGATTGAAATAGCGAATCAATACTTTTTACATGTGGCATAATAATTATTTTTATTCTTTATTGAAATATCAATCCATGGCAACCAATAAATTTTTCTTGATTAATTGAAATAGTGATCCATGGCATAATAATCTATTTTCGTTGTGTTTATGCTTTGCCAATGGGATCTTCTGGTGAACATTGAAGTATCAACAATGATGGGAAGATGCTACGTGGCTTCTGCCGGGGCACTACACGGGATGGGAGAAGAAGGCCTCTATGATGAAATATTGTGTGGATTGCGGAGGACTCTGATTTAGGCTTCTATTTCTAAAGTGAAGAAAATTTCGGTTGATGAAATGATGAAGCCTCGGCAGCGCACAACAGCTGATAAGGTAAGAGAAAACTACTTGTCATATAGTTATTTGCTCTGTAGTTTGTACAAGAAATTTCCTGTTTTTGAAGTAAGGGTTAATTATTATTGTTCACGAATATATACAATTTTAAAAACTTAAGCTCGGTTTGAAAGGTAATTTATTGGTAGCCGTTCCTTGGTAAAATCAAGGTTGAAAATTTAGGCCCAGAGACAATGAACTGGTTATAAATGATCAATCTCTCCAGTAGTCCTTTGCGTAGTTCATTTTTTATTTTATTTGTTAGTTATGGTCATTGAAATGCAATGGCACAAAGAGCCCATTTCCTTTGTGCTTACCACCCAATTTCAGGTTAGGGTTTTAGGCAAGTGTCTTGCCTCTTTCTGTATCTATATATTTACATCAATAGGAAACTCGATAGTGCAAGAATATACATTGGTTTTCAATCCATATTATTTGTTCAAGTGTAATTGTGAAGCATTCTTTAATTATCATTTTCCTCAATAATTCAAGTTCATTTATAATGATTTCAGAAAAAGAGACCGGAAGAAGAAGATGAAGCACTGATAAAATCAGTTGTCTTCCATGTAATATCCTGCAGATCTAGTTCTCATCCTTCTAGTTACTTTTATTGTTAATCTTCATCTATTTTTTAATCTATATGTTTTTTTTGGCCTAATAAATTATCATAATCATTACACAGCTACTCACTTATGATCATTTTCAGTACACTCATTAGTCTTAACTAATGAACTTCAAGACCTAACCTTCGATTTCAAATTGCTCTTGAACTAAGATATCCCACATTTTCAGTAATCTCTAAATAGATTACATTTTAGAATTATCTTTGATAATTAAGAGAAATAAGCATTTATCCGTGAAGCTTGGATGAGAAATTGAAAATGGTGGAGAGTACTTGATGGTAAAGTGACAAGGACAGAGGACTATATCTCAACAACCGAATCTTCCATGGACATTTTCATTCTGATAAAGGATTGTTAATTAAGTAATTAAGAAAAGTTCAGTAAAGAATGATTGAATTAAGGGTTTTGGTGAGTGTGCAGTGTTAATGGGTCCACTTCATGGATCTTCTAATGCTTCACCTTTTGCTTTTCAATTATTATTATTTCTATTTTCACTCCCCAATGGGTTTTTAGTCAAACTAAATTTAATTTTGCCTTGAAACATTATTAAACAAACAAACTAAATAAATAAACTAACAAATTTCACAAGAAACACATGTTTTAATTTTCAATGAAAGGAATGGATGATTATAACTTTATATATTATTTTATTTTATTATGAAAAAGTGGTAGTTAAATTTTATAATTGTATAAAAAAGATTATAAAAAAGTGGTGGTTAAATTTTATTTATTCAGAAATAAAATTACGTCAGTTAAAAACGTCACTGCTTACGTATATTATGGCGTCAGAATCTTCTTCAATGAATGTAAATTGCGACAGTTATAACTGACATTACTTACGTATGTTATGGTGCCAGAATCTTTTTCAATGAATGCAAATTGCGACAGTTATAACTGACACTACTTACATGTAAAAACCGTCACTATTTACATTATGTTTAAAGTGGCGGGTGTTACGGCGGGTAGCGTAAAACCGCCACATTAAACTTTGTGGCGGCCAGTTCTATGGGGGTTTGGGAAACCGCCACAAGCGTATAATGTGGCGGTTATAAACGCCAGTTTATACCAAAATAACCGCCATAATATACCTTTTTTTTTGTAGTGCCAACGCAAAAAAAGCCAATCCACCGAACTTGGCTAAGCCAAAACCCAACCAAGATCAATTCCTTTTGCAACCAAACTTTTCACACCTCATTTTTTATGCATTTGTGACAATTCCCCACCAAGATATCATAAAAACCATAACTTCACTTATTCACCAATTTTCCTACCAAGGTAAAAAAAGCCAATCCACCGAACTTGGCTAAGCCAAACCCAACAAAGATCAATTCCTTTTGCAACCAAACTTTTCACACCTAATTTTTGATGCATTTGTGACAATTCCCCACCAAGATTGCACAAAAACCATAACTTCACTTATTCACCAATTTTGCTACCAAGGCAAAAAAAGCCAATCCACCGAACTTGGCTAAGCCAAAACCCAACCAAGATCAATTTCTTTTGCAACTAAACTTTACACACCTCATTTTTGGTGCATTTGTGACAATTCGCCACCAATATTGCATAAGAACTACAACTTCACTTATTCACCAATTTTGCTACCAAGGCAAAAAAAGCCAATCCACTGAACTTGGCTAAGCCAAAACCCAAGCGAGATCAATTTCTTTTGCAACCAAACTTTTCACACCTCATTTTTGATGCATTTGTGACCATTCCCCCCCAAGATTGCACAAAAACCATAACTTTACTTATTTACCAATTTTGCTACCTAGGCAAAAAAAGCCAATCCACCGAACTTGGCTAAGCCAAAATACAACCAAGATCAATTTCTTTTGCAACCCAACTTTTCACACCTCATTTTTGGTGCATTTGTGACAATTCCCCACCAAGATTGCACAAAAACCATAACTTCACTTATTCACCAATTTTGCTACCAAGGCAAAAACAGCCAATCCACCGAACTTGGCTAAGCGAAAACCCAACCTAGATCAATTCCTTTTGCAACCAAACTTTTCACACCTCATTTTTTATGCATTTGTGACAATTCCCCACCAAGATTGCACAAAAACCATAACTTCACTTATTCACCAATTTTGCTACTAAGGCAAAAAAAGCCTATCCACCGAACTTGGCTAATCCAAAACCCAACCAAGATCAATTTCTTTTGCAACCAAACTTTTCAAACCTCACTTTTGGTGAATTTGTGACAATTCCCCACCAAGATTGCACAAGAACCATAACTTCAGTTATTCACCAATTTTGCTACCAAGGCAAAAAAGTCAATCCACCGAACTTGGCTAAGCCAAAACCCAACCAAGATCAATTTGTTTTGCAACCAAACTTTTCACACCTCATTTTTGGTGCATTTGTGACAATTCCCCACCAAGATTGCACAAGAAGCATAACTTCACTACTCACCAATTTTGCTACCAAGTCAAAAAAAAACCAATTCACCGAACTTGGCTAAGCCAAAACCCAAGCAAGATCAATTCCTTTTGCAACCAATTGGTGCATCTTGTTCAGTTGTTCTTGAGCAATATTTGTGCAATGTTTGGTAGGATTCAATATAGTTTGTGTTGTTGTTTTATTTTAGGTATTAGAGTCCTTATTGTAATCTTAATTGGTTCATTTTGTGTTCATTTGAGTCTTTTAATTTCTCAATCTATATGTGTTTTGTCTAGTCATTTTCTTCCAAAAATGTCATTAAATCATAGTAGTACTTTTTTTTTGCTTATTTGTTTCTTGTTTTTGGTATAAATGCTTGATCTAAAATCTGTTGTGTTTTGATCCTTTGGTGCTTTTTATTTTTTGCTTGAGTTCATATTTGTGTTTAGATCTACACAAATTCCATTACACCAATTCCATTGTGTTTCTTTTGGTATATCTTGTTGTTTTTATTCCCAGATTTACAGAATCCCCTGTTTTGCATAACTCTGTGCTGGCTGTTTTGCTTATGAAAATTATTTTTCCAAATAAGAAAATTCTGAGCCTCTGGATTTTGCAAGATTGAGGTGTTAGAGAAAGGAGAAAAAAAGAATCAGTTCAAAAAAAGAAATAGAAAAAAATGATAAATATTACAAAAACAGTGTGCAATCCTGACGCTACAACTGGCGTAACTGAGCACTGATTTTAGAAAATTTATTAAAAACAATTGGTGCATGCGTTTGGAGTGAAACCAACGCCAGAATTTTGTTAAGATCTTGATATGTTTGCATATAAATTTTCAGAAGCAAATATTAAAAGGCCAGCTCAACATAAATCAGTGAAAATCACGCTCTCTGGACCTCAACAATTATTTCAGTGGTGCTGTTTTTTTATTTTGAAATCAAATGTAGTGTTATTCTATAGGTTACATTTTGTGTGTCATCCTTTCTTTGAGTACCTTTTTATTTGCTTGTCTAATTTCATTGGAACTCTTTCTAGTTGTCACATTTAATTCCTTTTGTGTGGTACTGTTTTTCAAATTAATTTGTTTCTTGCTTTAATTCTTTGACCTCTAAGCTTGGTGGTGGATTAATTATCAATTGGTACTTGATTGAGTGGGAATTGACTTGAGGGGAGTCTAGTTTGCTTAATAGGTGCTGGATTGAAGAATTAATTACCTAATTCTAAGAGGAACAAAGGCAAGGGGCAGAAACAAACACCTTCTAAATACACCACATACATTGGAAGGCCCAACAAAGAAGAGACAACAAAAGAAGTGCAAATAGAAAAAAAATCAACAAAGGGAGTTCATCTAATTTCTTTTCAACTTAACTCTTGTTAATTACTTCTTTAATTACGCAATTAGACGGTGAGTGGGTCTTCAAGGGCTCCAAGTGTCCAAGAAGCCTCACCTAGCTTAGCAATTGTTAATTGTTTTAATTGCATCTCTTTGCTATTGTACCGTCCCGTATCCGGGCGTTGACAAAGTCAAGGTCAAAGTCAACATCGGGGCTCAAAGTCAACGTAAGGCGTCGCCTAGGTGAAAAGACGCCAAGTGATGTGATTCCACTAGCCATATAGAGAATGATTCTTGACATTCTTAGGAATCACCTTGAGCTGGACATTATAGAGGCACTTTTCTTAGAGTTGGATCATTGTTCTAAGACAAGAACTCGCCAAAAACTAGTACCAAATCCCAAACTCATTTGGATGTTCGACATATTGTCAAATTGAACCAACAAAAAGAGGTGAAACTAAAAGGAACCGAACAAAATTGAATAAGCACACAAATGAACCGAACAAAAGTGAAATTAAAAGGCAAGAACAGAAAATAGGTGCTGGAAAACAAGAATAGCCGAACCAAATAACAAGACAACAAGCTTAGAACAAAGAATTAACAAAGAAGAAAGGAAGGAGAGAAGAAATGCTCATGAAGATGGAAGGAGGATGGATGATCTCGCCACTAGAAGTGTGGAATGCTCCTAGATGAGAGTGATGCCGCCACTTGAGGACTCCATTGATCCATCAAGATAAGACTAGAGAAGAAGGCTCAAAGCTCTCCAAAGTTCACTCAAAATTTGAGTAGAGTTTTCTTAGATTAATTCCAATCTGAATTTTACAAAGAAGGCACCTCTATTTATAGCCTAAGGTGCTGAAAATGCAAGCTAAAACAATTCAAATTTCCCTCCTAAAGCTAGCTAAAACCGGCGCCTAAACCATGCATGAGGAAGGTGTGACTCTTTCCTTCACTTTGGCACCTCCTATTCTACTCCTACACCTATCTACTAATACACCCCCCCTCCTAAAGCTCCTAACTAAAACCTAAAAGATGCTATAACAAAAGAGGTTTCTAAAGTTTCCCTCTAAGCACCTTCAACTAAAGAAATTACAAAAAGAGAAAATAAATGTCCCCTAGCTCCCAAAGCTTTGAACATGCTTCTTGTAATCCTTTGAGGTGGACTTTGACCTCCATGGGCGTCTTCTATTTGTGCCTCCACCTCCTCTTGATCTTGTTCATTGGCCTCCATGTCCTCTTGAGCTTGATCTCCATCACCAAGTGCCAGCGTCGCCAAGAGGAAGCGCCGCCAAGGTAAGGCGTCGCCTAGGTGAAGGCATCGCCCAGTTAAGGCGTCGCCCAAATAGGGCATCGCCAAGGTCAAATGTCACAAAGGCGAGGCGATCACAGTGTGGCTCCCCGATACCCATGGGTAGGAAAGACCATGGAGGGAGCGACACCGTGGGAAGGCCTCAAATCCCGATAATCTGGGGTAGTAATAAAGAAAAGAGAAAGGTGGCTTCAAGGCCATAGTGATAGCGCCAGTGTAGGGCAGCCTGACTCCTGAAGTGCCCCTGCCGCCCCAGAGACGCCCTTGGGATAGATACTGATCCTGCCGGCAACTCGAACATGGAGGAATCGCTTCGTAGCACTCTCTGCCCTGTCTACGCGACTGCGTCTTCTGCAAAATCACCCTCAGAACCTTCTCTTGCTTCTCCAAACGTGGCCTGCAAAACACACAGACGGCGCCTCTAGCGGTCGTTTGCACTCCGACGATCAAGTTAGTCCACAGAACCACCAAAGACTAGAAAACTAGTAGTGTGTGTGAAAAACTCTTGCTCTCTGTTTTTCGTATCTCCCTCACTCTCACCCTGATTCTCTCTTTTATCTCTCTTTCCCTGCTTCTGGGCATAACAGAATTCTGTTATGCTTTTCTGGCATGTGTCAGAACCCTGTTATGCTTTTCAGAGAAAGCGTACCTTCAGAATCAACAGTGGGGAGCGTGAGAGTCTGTGCATGTCTGCGCGTCTCTGCGCTTGGCTGCGCCTGTCTGTACCTTTAGTGGTACGGAGTGCTCTTTTGTCTGGACCGCACCCCTCTCAGATGATGACACGGGGAGGCCTGCAACTCACATCTAACCACACACGTGTCACTTACTGGAAGGGCTCTAGCGCTTCTCTTTGTGTGCCTAAGTTACGGCCTTGCGAAGTAACTTAGGATGTTTCTCTTATCTGGGCAGATCGCCTACTCTTGGGAGAACGTCGGGTGTGGTTGGTCTAGGCACACTCACCAAACGTTGCTCTCTGCGTATACAGCTTACCCTTCACGATGCCATGCACGTAATGGGTTGAGGGAATCACCAACCACTGACTGGTTTACTAGTTCCCTCATGCCACTCTCGTGCATGATTCCCTGAGGTGTGCTCATGCGAGATCCATGCGTAACGCTCTCACTGGGAACCTCATTCCCAGTTTAACTGCGCGTAACACGAGAACCCCGATGACAATACCCCGATGACTGATCAGTGTTTATCTGTTTCTCGCGTTCTGCCTTCAGGCGTTAGCCTGAGAACTGGTTTGTTGGTGGCCACTTGGCTACTGACCATCGATCACCATTCTGGATGATCTGTCCCCCGACCTCTCTGCCGCCTGATCTGTCGGTGGTCACTTGGTTACTGACCACCGATCACCTCTCTTGGCGATCGTCCCCCTGACCTCTCTGCCACCTGGTCCACGTGTCACCCTGCGAGTGGTCCACGTGGTTCTCTGATGCTGACGTCATCGACTACCGATGACCGATCGGATCACAAGCCCCCCAGTCTCGAGTCGAGAACTCGTTCTCAGCGAAGAGACTAAGTGGTCGTGCCCTCAGTCCACGTGGCAAGTGGGGCCGCCTCACGTGCCACCTCACGTGCTGCTTCTTTAACGTTTGGACTTCTTCTCTTAATCTCGCGACACGTGGCCCCATCAACGGCCAGCGCTGTGCGTCGCTAGCGCTTCTCTTATTCAAATTGGTGTGCCCTTTCACTGTTCGTCCATCTTCTTCATTCGACTCCCAGACTCTCTGCGAACTTCTCCTCTACGCACCCATCTTTCTTCAAATTCTCTGCTTCCCAAACTCTTGCGATCATCCAAAGGTATGGTTTTTCTTCTCCCTGGCCCCTTTTTGGTCATCTTGACCGATTGCATTTATCATTCTGGTTATCATGCATTCATCTTCTCTATTTCCCTCTCTCGAACCCGCGCTAGGGTTTTTTCATGCCCTCGCTCTGACTTCTGCTTCTTCTTCTTTCTCTTTTCACCTGGGCATCTCCTTCTGCTTTCCCCTCTCTGTTTTCACCGAAACATTCATCATTCCCTCTTCTTCCATTCATTCTGACCCTTTCGTTTTTTCTCCATTTGCAGCTATCTCACGATGGCTCGCTTGAAACAAACTGCGCGCATCATTGCCTCTTCTTCTGGTGCACAGCCTTCCGCGAGTGCGCCAGCTCCACCACCGCCTGTGGCTACCTCCTTCCACGACAATGCCAGGGTCTACGAATGGGCTCCCCTGGCATTGCTCGCTGAAACCTCCACTCTACTGCCCGAGGGCCATCTCAAGTCCCTGCTAAGTCGCAATCCTGATGAGCCTTCCTGCTCCATCGACAGGGAGAATGACTTCAACATTCAAATCCGCATCCCTCCTCGAGGGATGCCTATCTGCGCGGATGACAGGGCCACCAATGGGGTGCCCTTCGTCTTTGTCTACTCCGCTATCTTCAAGAGGTTGAAGCTGTGCCTCCCTTTCACCTTCTTCGAAAAGGAGCTGATGATGGAGTTAAACGTCGCGCCCTGCCAACTCCATCCAAATGCCTGGGCCTTGATCCGGGCATTTCAAATCCTCTGCAGCTATTTCGGGCACAACGCCTCTGTGGACGTGTTCCTCTACTTCTTCGAAGCGAAGAACCCTGGGGACAGGTCCTGGGTCAGCCTGAACGGGGTTGCTGGGCGAGTGCTCCTGGGCCTGTACCAGCAGTCCTTTAAAGATTGGAAGGGCAGATTCTACATGATATCTGCTACCCCTCAAAGTCCAAGTCTGCTCGAGGGGTACCCCCTCTACTGGGTTCCTGGAGTTGAGTTCAAGAAATCCAGGGACCTCGGAGCTATGGCCCCTTATGAGCGCGAGCTGTGCGGGCTGCTCCTGGGGGCCAAGTACAATTCTGCTCGTCTCATCAAAAACGAGTTCGATGTGGTGGCCTTAAAAAAGTATATAGGTAGCTCTTCATTCCCCTCTTTGGATACCTGCACCTTTCATGCATGCTTTCATGTGTTTTTTAATTTACTTGCATACCTTGGTCATCTAACTCTTCCTTTTTCTCATCTACGCAGACTCAATGTCGGGGAAGGACAGGAGGCTAGCTTTACTGGAGCTTGCCAAATGTAGGGGAGCCAAGGGCACTGGCTCCTCTACTTCTACAACTGAGCCCATCGCAGCCCCTCCACTCTCGGTCGCGCCAGCTGAAGGCCCCGAGCCAGGGAAAAAAAGGAAAAGGCTGGTGAAGGCTTCCACTTCAACTGCTGCTGCTGCTGCTTCAACTGAAGAGGAGAGCTCAGGCTCTCCTCTTGTACACCGCCAGAGGAAATGAGCGGCAGTTGAGGGGGCATCATCTCTCCAGCCTGGAGAGATTGAGGTGGTGGAAGTAGAGGAAGGGTCTTCCCCTCCTCCCTGCGCTCAAACTGCCTCTGAACCCATCAACCTTCCTTCTCCAGGCCAGCAGTTGCCTCCAACTACCAAACTGCCATCTTCCCCCCCAGAAGGCCAATCACCTGGTCCATCCGCTCATCCTGCTGGGGCTGCTTCTGCCCAAACTGGGGGTGCACCACCACCACTGCTGCCAATCCCTACCGCCACTGCTGAATGTGGTGGGTCTAGCTCGCGCCCAAGCGCTTCTGGGGCCACCCACGAGAATTTCAGCAGGGTCATCACCCTAGTTCGACAGCTCATAAGTAACCGGGAGCTCGTCGAGTGGAATGGTGATGAGGTTGACATGCACCTGGCAAGGCAGGTGGTGCTCTCTCTAGAATTCTCCACCCAGCATCGCAAACAAATAGCCCTGGAGAAGAGGGTGAAGGAGCTTGAACACGACAAGGAGTCACTGCGAAGTGACTTCGAAGCTGCTCAAGGGTCCGTTAAACTGATGCGGGGCATGGTGGAGAAGGCTAGGAGGGAATACCTAGCGCAGGTCCAAGAGACCATCAAGACGGAGATCTTGATGGAGCAGATGGTGAGCTCTTTGGACTGCGAGGTGGTGGAGCTTAAGGCCGAGACTTCCTCCCTGCGCCAACAGAACACTCAGCTATTGGGGGAGCTCGAGTCCACCAAAGAAGCAGCTGCTGCTGGGGAGAAGAGACTTGAGGAGGTGGTGGGCAAACTGTCTGAAGCTGCCTCCTCCCTTGCTGCCGTCACCACTGAGAGAGATGCTGCGGAGGCTTCAAAGCAAGAACTGGAAGTGGAGAAGGCTGATTTGATGAACGTGGGTGTTGATGCCCTTACAGATGGATTCGAGCTAGCACTCGAGCAAATCAGATGCGTTCTCCCAGACCTGGACCTCTCGCAGTTCAGCATCTACCATGAAGTAGTGGATGGAAAGCTCATCCCTCCTGCCCCTTAAACCTTTCTCTTCTCTGTAAATTTAGCTTCTGCACAATTTGTCTTTGTACTTTAAAATTGTATAAGACTTGGCTATGAATGTAATATCTCAATGCTTCTTTTCTTGCATCAGTTTCTTCCCTTGTATTTTCTTTGAACTTCACTTATCTTTATGTGCGCGACTAACTGTTAGCTAGCTTAGGTTCAGCGCGATCTTGGGCTTTACCTTTCCTTTCGCACACGACTAGGTGTTAACCAGCTTAGGCTTAGCGCGATCTTGAGCTTCGTCTTTCACTTTGCGCACGACTAAGTGTTAACCAGCTTAGGCTTAGCGCGATCTGCTTCTCTTATTCTTTCGCTTCTACTTGATCACGACTGGCTATTCCCTCAGCTTGGTGTTTAACAGTCCTCGTGCGCTGCTTTGCACCACTAGCCAATTACTGACGACTCATCAGTGGTCGTTCTTTAGTCTTTACTTAGCTTTCTCTGTCGCTCTAGCGCTAAGTGCATAGAGGACTTTGACATCGATCGCTCAAGGTGATGCCTCGTCTTGGGGAAAGAAAAGTGTTTCTCGCTAACCCCTCTTACTTTCCCCAAGGTCATCACCCTTTGGCGGGTTGAGTCGCTCGTTCCCTGCCTCACTCCTGGGGTGAGAAGGGTTTCAGACTGAGAGTCTTACTGGGCCAATATTGGGCCTGCCAAGTGGGTAAGGACGTTTTGTCAAAACCTTTCCTTTCCCCCCCTTGGTCTTACTAGCACCCCTGGCTTTTCAAACCTTTAACTGCTTGCGCTCACTCCTGGGGTAAGGAAGACTTAGATCGGTGCCAGTACTTGCGCCTAGGGCAAGTAGGGCCCAACCAATCACCTGCACTTGCACCTGGGGCAAGGAGGATTTCAACTTTAATACTTGAGCACACTTGATATGCTGGAAATTTTTCTTTAATTGGGTGGCCTCGTTAAAAACCCTCCTTAGGGAAAACAGTGCCCCCTTGTCTGTTCAACTGTTTCCACCACATACAAAGCATGTATCTTTTAGCGCGAGAACGCCATTACTGTACAACTTTAACTGAAATAAAATTTTAAATGGGTGGCGTTCCACGTTCTGGGGATTGCTCCCCCCTCCAAAGTCTCTAGGCGATAGGCTCCGTTCTCCAATGTCTCCACCACTCTGTACGGGCCTGTCCACTCTGGGGATAACTTGTTCTGCATGTCATTCTGATGCGCCTTTCTCATCACCAGATCACCTTCCTGGAAGCGCCTGGGCCTCACTTTAGAGTTGTGCCTCCGCTCTACTCTTCTCTTCACAGCTTCAGCACTGACTCTGGCCTCTTCTCGCACTTCGTTGGACTCTTCAGCAACGAAGTTCAGGAACCTGGGGGAGCTCTCCTGTATCTCCACAGGAATCATGGCGTCTGTCCCATAGACAAGGCTGAAAGATGTCTCATGGGTGTTGGACTGTGGGGTGGTGTGATAAGACCATACAATTCTGGGGACCTCCTCTGCCCAGCCTCCTTTGGCCTTGTCTAGTCTTCACTTCAGCCCCCTGAGCAGCACTCGATTTGCTGACTTCACCTGCCCATTGGTTTGTGGGTGCTCCACTGAAGCGAAGACCTATTGTATCTTTAACTCTTCACACATCTTCCTCAGCTGATGACTTGTGAACTGGGTGCCATTGTCGGAAACCAGCCTCTTGGGTATTCCGAAGCGGCAGACAATGTTTTTCCAGACGAAGTGTTCGACTTTCTGTGCGGTGATGTGTGCGACTGGCTCTGCCTCCACCCACTTGGTGAAATACTCGATGGCCACGATGAGGAACTTCATCTGCCTTGTCGCCAGGGGAAAGGGTCCTAGGATGTCAATCCCCCATGTATGGAATGGCCACGGGCTATGGATGGACCTCAACTCCTCAGGGGGTGCCTTGTGCCAGTCTGCATGCAGTTGACACTATTTGCATCGCTGAGCAAACCTTATGCAATCTTCCTTCAGCTTTGGCCAGTAGTACCCCGCGCGGAGTACTCTACTTGCCAAAGCTCGACCACCTACGTGGCTTCCGCACACCCCCTCGTGCAGCTCAGACATGAGTCTGGTGCATTGCTCGCCGTGTACACAGATCTGCACAGGGTGAGAAAATCCAAATCTAAATAGGCTTCCATCTATAAGAGTAAACTTACTTGAACCCCTCTTTATTCTTTTTGCCTCTGCCAGATCGAGCGAGAGTACACCATCTTCTAAGTATAGCTGGTATGGCGTCATCCAGGTGTCGGGTTCCTTCTCCGCATGGACCTCCATCAACTCATCGGTCTTTGAGGGTCGCGATCTCACCCTCGATGCTCTTAGCGTTTCTTGGGTCAACGACCGATGACCGATCGTTAGACGCTCCATTGACTTGTATACATGAAGCACCTGGTTGTCTGATACGAACGCGCGCGGCACCTTCAGGGTCTCCTGAATGACAGTCCTCTGCTTCCCCCCCTTGCCTGAGCTAGCCAGCTTGGCAAGCAGGTCTGCTCGGGCATTTTGCTCTCTTGGCACGTGCACTAACTCAAACTCGGTGAAGGACGTCTTCAGGAGCTGCACATACTCCAGGTAGGTTGCCATCTGGGGATCCTTTGCTTGGAACTCCCCCGTAACCTGCCCGGTGACCAGTAACAAATCGCTCTTGGCCAGCAGATTTCTTGCTCCCATTTCTCTTGCTAGCAACATTCCTACGATCAGGGCCTCATACTCCGCCTGATTGTTGCTAGCTTTGAAGGCAAAGCGGAGGGACTGCTCGATCAGTACCCCATTTGGTCCTTCCAGGATGACTCCAGCGCCGCTTCCCTGCTGATTAGAGGAGCCATCCACCGATAACACCCATCGGAAATTTAGCCCTTCTGCAGGTGTCGCGATTGATGATAGCTCGACTACAAAGTTCGCGAACACCTGCCCCTTGATCGGTCCTCGGGGCTCGTACTGAATATCAAATTCTGACAATTCTACTGCCCATTTGACCATCCTGCCTGCTACATCAAGTTTCTTCAATACGTTCTGGATAGGCAGATCGGTCATTACCACCACTGTGAAGCTGTGGAAGTAATGTCTGAGTCTTCTGGCTGAAAACACCACCGCTAGAGCAGCCTTCTCGAGGGCTTGGTACCTCGTTTCAGGGCCTTGCAGCACTTTACTCACGAAGTAAATAGGCCTCTGGGCCTGGCTCTGCTCTTGCACCAGGACCGAGCTGACTGCTCTCTCCGTCACAACAAAATATAGACGAAGGGGGATGCCTACCTGGGGTTTTCGTAAGACTGGTGGGCTCGCCAGGTACCCCTTTAACTTGACGAAGGCCTCCTCGCACTCCTGTGTCCAGAGAAATCTGCTGTTGCGTTTGAGACACTGGAAGTATGGGTGACCTTTCTCCCCTCCAGCGGACATAAACCGGGACAGAGCTGCCAAACGACCGGTGAGCTGCTGCACCTCCTTCACCGTCGTTGGGCTCCTCATTGCCACGATCGCCGCACACTTCTCCGGGTTAGCTTCGATTCCCCGCTCTGTCAAGAGGAAGCCCAAGAACTTCCCAGCCTCCACACCGAAAATGCATTTCTCAGGGTTGAGCTTCAGCCTGTACTTGGCAATGGTGGCGAATAGCTCTTCCAGATCAGCTGCATGATGCTTCTTCTCTACGGACGTAACCACCATATCGTCTACATAGGCGTGTACGTTCCTTCCCAGCATGGGCGAGAGCACCCTGTCCATGAGCCGCTGGTAGGTAGCCCCCGCATTCTTTAACCCGAATGGCATGACCTTGTAGCAATAGCACGACCGTTCGGTCATAAACGCAGTCTTGCATTCATCCATTGGGTGCATCCTGATCTGGTTATACCCCGAGAAAGCGTCCAAGAAGCTGAGTAACTTTCCCCCCGAGGCGCTATCAACTAGAGCATCTATGCTGGGTAAGGGGTAAGAATCCTTGGGGCACGCCTTGTTGAGGTCAGTGAAATCCACGCACATTCTCCACTTGCCGCTTGCCTTTTGAACCAGTACCACATTCGCTAGCCACTCGGGGTACTGGATTTCTCTGATGTGCCCTGCGGCAAGGAGCTTCTGCGCTTCGTCGTGGATCACCTTCCTCTTTTCCTCGTTGAATTTCCTTCGCCTCTGTCGCACAGGTCGAACCATGGGGTCCATCGACAGACGATGGGAGAGGAAATCGGGGTCGATTCCTGGCATGTCGGATGCTGACCACGCAAAGGCATTCATGTGCTTCTCAATCACACCCATGATCAGCCTTCGCTCTTCTTCAGCGAGGGATCCCCCTAACTTGAACTTTCTTCCCCCGACGTCCACTTCGACCCATCCTTCAGCTGGGTGGGGCCTTCTCTCGCTGGCGATGACCGCCCTCGCGATCCCTGACTCGCAAGGAGTGATCGCGCCTTCCTCTTCTTCTTCAACTTGGGCTACCTGGGAGCCCCCCACCGCAGCATCCTCCATCCTCTGAGCGCCCTGTGTCTCCCTGACCACCGATCGCTCTTCGCGCACGCCTGGTGGTGGTTTTGTGGTGACGTGGCACACACTTCTCTTTTGCTTCAAGCTGTTCTCATAACAGCGTCTTGCCTCAGCCTGATCCAACTTGATGGTTATCATGGTCCCCTCCATCGACGGCAGCTTCAACTTCATATGCCTTGTCGATGGTATTGCGCCCAGTCTATTGAGTGTTGGCCTCCCAACAGGACATTGTACGCAGAAGGGGCGTTCACCACCAGGTACTTTATCTTTTCAGTGCGGGCTGTCGTTCCGTCAGTGAACGTTGTCCTCAGCTCGATGTATCCCCGCACCTCTACCTGATCCCCTCCAAAACCGTAGAGACAACCAGTATACGGTCTTAGCTGGTCAGGGGATAACTGTAACTTGTTGAATGTTGGCCAGAACATGACGTCTGCCGAACTTCCTTGATCTACGAGTACTCGGTGCACTCGCCTTCCCGCAGTGATGAGAGAAATGACCACAGGGTCGTTGTCGTGCGGGACAACGTCCCGTAGATCAGCTTTCCTGAAGATAATGTCCACTTCAGGGTAATGACTCTCATTCACTGCATCTACCGCCATCACCGATCGAGCGTATCTCCTTCTTTGTGAAGCTGTGCATCCCCCACCAGAGAAGCCTCCCGCGATCGTCTGCACTTCCCCATGCACAGGGACTTCATGCTGCTGTTCTCCAGTCTGGGATCCTGACGCGCGATCACCCTGCGGCTCACGCAGGTAATCTGCTAGAAAACCAGACTTCACCAACTCTACCAGTTGGTGTCCCAGCGCCAAACAGGAATGAAGTGTATGGCCAAAGGTCTGATGAAACTCACACCATTCATTCTTCTTCCTTCCAAGTACCTTATCTGTCTTCTCTGGTACTCACAGTCTTGCTGCTACAGCAGGAAGGGCGATGAGATCCGCCAATCCCACCATGAAGTTGTATTCGGGGGTGCGTTATTCTCCCTTGCACGCCCCCTGCTCTGGTCTTTGCCTGGTGCATAGGGACGAGGTTTTTCCCGCACCTTCTTCCCCTCCTTGGCCTCATGCACTCTTGCTTGCTGTGGCTTTCCTTGCCCTCCACGCGGTCTTGGTGGTGCAGCACTTCCTCTCTTCTCAGAAACCTCTGTTTCTGCCACTATGTGCGCCACCGCACGTCGTCGGATCTCTGCAAAGGTGCTGGGATGGCTCCTGATGAGAGACTCGCTGAAGGGGCCAGGCAGCACTCCCTTCTTGAACGCGTGCACCAGCATATCTTCATCTTTGCTGGGCAATCTAACTACTTGTGCCCCAAAGCGGTTGAGGTAGTCCTTCAGCGACTCCCCCTGGTATTGGCGCACGTCGAACAGATCGTAGGACACCACTGCAGGTGCCTTGTTGACGATGTATTGCTCAGTGAAGAGTTTCGAGAACTGAGAGAAAGACGTGATGTGTCCTTCTGGTAGGCTTACGAACTACTCCATGGCGATTCCGCTGAGCGTACTCATAAACATTTTGCAGTAGACAGCGTCTGAACCCCCAGACAACATCATCTGGGTGTGGAACGCCGTCAGATGCGCCTCCGGGTCTTCTACCCCCTTGAACGATGCCTTCACCCCCACCAGGTTGGGAGGCACCATGGTTCCCATGATCTCAGGGGACAATGGCATGGGGAACGCTCTTGGGGGTGAGGGCATCCTAGACACCCTTTCGTCAACCACGTGTTCCTCTGCGCTTGCAGCATCCTTCTCAACTCCTCATTCACGCGATTCAGCTCGTCGTTCCTGCTTTGCGACGCAGCTAACTCCGTCTGCATCCTCTCTTGTTCAACCCTTGACGCTGCGGCGTTATCCTGCAGCGTGCGCACCATTTCCAGGACCTGCGCCATTGTCACAGCTCCTTCGTCAGCGGATGGCGCAGGTGATGGTTGTCTGTTTCTAGGCATCTTTCTCTATCAACAAAACTGATAAGACTCTGGTAAGTCTTTAAAATTGTGGTATATATGGGACAACGATTCACTCGAGCCCCACGGTGGGCGCCAAATGATCCTGCCGGCAAACTCGAACGTGGAGGAATCGCTTCGTAGCACTCTCTGCCCTGTCTACGCAACTGCGTCTTCTGCAGAATCACCCTCAGAACCTTCTCTTGCTTCTCCAAACGTGGCCTGCAAAACACACAGACGGCGCCTCTAGCGGCCGTTTGCACTCCAACGATCAAGTTAGTCCACAGAACCACCAAAGACTAGAAAACTAGTAGTGTGTGTGAAAAACTCTTGCTCTCTGTTTTTCGTATCTCCCTCACTCTCACCCTGATTCTCTCTTTTATCTCTCTTTCCCTGCTTCTGGGCATAACAGAATTCTGTTATGCTTCTCTAGCATGTGTCAGAACCCTGTTATGCTTTCAGAGAAAGCGTACCTTCAGAATTAGCAGTGGGGAGCGTGAGAGTCTGTGCATGTCTGCGCGTCTCTGCGCTTGGCTGCGCCTATCTGTACCTTTAGTGGTACGAAGTGCTCTTTTGTCTGGACCGCACCCCTCTCAGATGATGACACGTGGAGGCCTGCAACTCACATCTAACCACACACGTGTCACTTACTGGAAGGGCTCTAGCGTTCTCTTTGTGTGCCTAAGTTACGCCCTTGCGGAGTAACTTAGGATATTTCTCTTATTTGGGCAGATCGCATACTCTTGGGAGAACGTCGGGTGTGGCTGGTCAGGCACACTCAGCAAACGTTGCTCTCTGCGTATACAGCTTACCCTTCACGATGCCATGCACGTAATGGGTTGAGGAATCACCCAACCACTGACTGATTTACTAGTTCCTCAGGCCACTCTCGTGCATGATTCCTGAGGTGTGCTCATGCGAGATCCATGCGTAACGCTCTCGCTGGGAACCTCATTCCCAGTTTAACTGCGTGTAACATGAGACCCCGATGACAATACCCCGATGACTGATCATGTTTATCTGTTCTCGCGTTCTGGCTTCAGGCGTTAGCCTGAGACTGGTCTGTTGGTGGCCACTTGGCTACTGACCATCGATCACCATTCTGGAT
>NW_027174160.1:0-42007 GCF_000499845.2 Phaseolus vulgaris | reverse complement strand
GTGAAATTATTGATATCGTTCCCAAGTTTCACAACTTGGGATAGCTCCCCCTCAAGATCAACCTCAAAGTATTAACAAAACTTTGAAATAAGAACAACAAACGACCTTTTGGATTTCAGTATAAGATCCTTCATGACATATATCCAGTTGACCTTAATTTTTTTAGAATACAATAATCAACAACAAATCTTCTTTATTCAGCATTGCATGGTTGTTGCCTCGTGGTGTGATTTACCATGCAATAATGAATGCCAACAACATTTTATTTAATTTCAAGTCACCGACATGAAATCCTTAAATAGAAGCATTTGTTTTTTCAAGCAACATTTGAAAATTTGTACTTTGTTGAAGTTTTCAACAACACTGGTGTTATCTGTATAAACTTGAACCTCATCATACTTCAAACTAGTGATGGCAATCCAAGAATATGGAGTTATTTCCATCTCATTGATTTTAAATAGTGGAAGGAATATGTAAGGATGTCTAAATGCACAATGTATACCGTGCACCACAAATATAAAAAGTGAAACAATTTTTAATTTGAATTAAGTGGAGTTAACAGATCAGGTGAAGGGTTTTTCAATTTTGTAACAAACAACAGTTTTGGAAACTGTACATTGTACAGTTTATTAAAACATATTTGACTACACTTTATTGTGAATAAAAGCAACATAGTCCAGTCAAAGAATTCAACTGTTTGCATGCAAAGGAAAGAGATGAAAGAAGACAAAGCATATTGAACAGGATAATATCTTGAAAAGGTAAGACTAAATTAGTCTAACCAAAGAGAAAACATCGACCATCTAACTTGGTGTTGACCTTTTAATATTGTGCAAACGTTGACTATCTAGTCCCAAAGTAGACCGTCTAACATTTAGTAGATGTTGACCGTCTAGTCGCATAGTAGACCATTTAACATTAAGTAGACATTGGTCCTTCTAGCCCATTGAAGATTATCTAGCATTTATTAGACATTGATCGTCTAGCCCAAAGATGACCATCTAACACTTAGTAGACATTGATCATTTAGCATAAAATAGACCGTTTAATCATAATATTAGAAGCATATCGTCTAATGTATGTAGTTCAAAATAACATATCATATACTAATAGTCTAACCCGAAAATTAGGATTATTTAAGAAATTAGAAGAAGTAGAATCACACAAAAAAACTTGTTATTTATTGATAAACTGATAAAATTACCAGATTATCACACGAAACAAAAAAAAAACAATGTATTAAAGAATATTTGAGAGGTTAAGGATTTATAGTTTATTGCTTAAAAAATTAAACTTATCCCTAACCAATGGTTTTCTAAATAACTCTCCTAGTTGATTTGTTGGTTCAATGAATTTAATTTCACAATCACCATTGGTTGTATGGTCTCTATTAAAATGATGTCTTATTTCTATGTGCTTAGTGGGAAAATGTTATATATGATTCTTAGTTACGATGATTGCATTTGTGTCTGTTAGAGTAGGTGGCTTGAAACAAGAAGGGGGTGAATTGTTTTCACAAGATTTTCGCAACTAATTGGCTTACATGTTCATTTGATTATAAAAAGCACACCAAACATTTAGTCAAAATACATTTGTTTCAAAAAATCAACCAATTGATTTACACGTAGAACATTGTAAAGCAGTTTATAAAACAAATATCATAGTGAAAGAGAGAGATATTGCACAAAAGATTTATACTAGTTCACTCTTAATCAAGGGCTTCATCCAGTCCTCAACAAACCATTGTGAATTCACTAACCGAACACAAAAGGTTACACAAGAACAATCAAGAGTATTGATCTTGAAACCTACAAGAACACACAACTCTTTTAACCACACACAAGAATCATAAACCCTATCTGAATATATTTACAACAAAATACAGTGAAAAGAATAGAAAAATATTTTATTAGAAATGTAAACCTAATTTCCAAATGTAAAAGAATAGAAAAGAATACAACAAATGAAGCACAACAAAAATGTAAACCTAGAAACCTTCTTCACATAACAAGAATGATCCAAGATCCAAACTTAATCTCCAAAAATGATTTAAAATATTTTGTTTTTTCTCTATGAAAAAATGTCATTTGAAATTATCAGAAAACATCTTTATATAGAGTAAGAAAGATGGTTAAAACAATTTTATCATTTATTGAAAACACTTGTATCAATTAAAAATAGTTTTATTAACTGAACAAAATTATGTTAAAAATATTTAATTGATTTCATAAAATAAGTGATTGTTTTCTTTAACATAAGAAATCACTAGATAATAAATCGGTTCTTTTATCGAAATAACTGGTTAATTTCACTAAATATAAAAGATAAAATAGAAATTAAATCATTTTTAAATCCTTAAACAAATTTAATTGTTTTCCGGTTGATACAATAAATCAATCTGTTAAAATACTTACTATAGTTAACATACTTGAATAAAAGTAATTTCGACCGATTAATATATGAATCAACTAATTAGAATTAACACATATTTGGAAAACAAAACATTTCAAGGAGATTACTATTCAAGTAACTTGAATCATAATGAATTGCAAATGCACATAACAAAATGTACCTAACCAAACACACACACAACAACAAGTCTTCGAGACAGATTTGGATCCATCAAAGCTTCTGGTCAACAGTGTCATCACACATCAACGGTATCTTACTAAGTTGTAGACCATAATCCTCAAGCTATTGTTTCAACCACAGAATTTGAGCAAACAACTACCAACTACAATGTATTTAATCTCTGCAGTTAAGAAAACAACACAAAGATGTTTCTTGCTGTGCCAAGTGTCGCCATAGGGACATGACGAGATGGCTAACAAAACTTTGAAAAACATTAGAGAGAGTCACCACTATAGTTTATTATGGAAAACTACAAAAAAATCGAAAGAAATGGTTTGCAAAACCGAATTCGGAGTCTAAGAATTAGTTACGTTTAGGGAAGGTGATAACATTATGTATGTCCTAAGATGATACATTTAATTAAATATACAAAACAAATGTGGTTTTCAAGAATGTTTAGCTTTTTTCCAAAAATGAAACAAAAAAGCATGTGAAAAGAAATAAAGAATAGTTTTTAAAAAAAATTATCTGAGTCTGACAAGGACTAACCTTGGCCCTACGTATTTTCAGTTATAATTATAAATCAGGGTCTATATAGTTTTAATGGTCAAAGAGATGTTTTTTTTTGGGAAAAAGTGAAACTTGTGTCAGTGTAAGCTGAGTTTTGCAAGTTAAAATTGCACTCTTCAAAAAGTGAATATGAGAAGGATTAATCTTACTCTATGTATTTTCATTCATAATGAAAATTCAAGGATAACGTAGTTCTTGAGAGTAAAAAAATGTTGTTTAATGTTGATATTTTTAATTTTTGAAATTTTTATATTTTTGAAATTTTAAATTTTGTGTAACTCACACTAATTGGAGTTTAAGATAGTGTAACAAATATATTTAATACGAGTAAACGAAGATAGAGTTTAAGATAGTGTGAACAAATATATTTAATACGAATGAATGAAGATAGTGTGTTGTTACTTGTTTTCGTAGATTTTATTTAAGATAAAACATATTTTTTTGAAGAAAAATTATATTTATTAATTATTTTTTAAATGTCAAATAGAAGATGACACGTGCAATCATATAAATGTTAAAATTTATTAGGGAATAGTTAAAAAATTATATTTTTATTTTTTATTATTTCGGAAAAAATGTTGCATATTTTAAAAAACGAATGTCAAATAGTAGAAACACTTAGCCAGGGTCCATATTTTTAGAAAATGAAAGCTGGTGGTGTATAAATAAAACATAGGTGACAAATAGAAGAAGTGATAGACAAGACAAATGAGCCAGGTTTTTTGAAAATATGGTGCAAATAAAGGTAGTGACAATTAACAAAAATGATGGGCCAATGTACTGGCCCAAATATTTTGAAAGAAAATATAAAATGATGGGGTGTATACGTACAAGATGCGAGTGGTGAATAGTAAAAATTTTAGGCAAGTTGAATGGGTCGAGGCTTAAAAAACTAGTGGGTTGTGTTCTTGCCGGCTGACTTGGATCGGGTCTTGGTGGTGGATTTTGTGCCAACTTTTCTTTCTTGTTGTTGGTGTTTTGAGATGTTTGAAGTTCATAATGAGGGGGAGCTCCACCTCTTGACAATACTTCAACAATCAAGTCATTGAGAACATATAATTATGAATATAACGAGTAGTGTATGGAATCATACATCCTTTTGTCAAGGTCTCAAGCCCTTTTTATAGTGCTCGTAGATCCTCCCTTTAGAAGGTAACAACCGTAAAGATATTTTGTTAATATATCCCCTTTATTTTAGGAGTCGTTGTAGCCCGCTATCTCCTCCAACTCGTCATAGAATGAGGCCATGTTCACACCGCTTCGCCCCTTTATTGATTGACTGGATTGGCTGGCTTAAGAATGGAAGGCTCTTCAAGGCAATGGAATTTTTTGTTCAGGCAGAGCACTATCTCTGACTTTTATTTTCATCGAAACTAGAGGCAATATTTGTGCCTAATTGATTCAGTTGTTTTAATGTATTTTGCTAGTCGTTTGAGCCGACTTCTCATGAATCATTGGGCTTGCTACTGTTTGGACTGACTTAAATATTTTCCTTTTTAGATTAGGCAAAAAGTAGTATGCTTAAGTGCTCAAGTCGGGCCCCGAGCACGTCCGACCAGTACACATCCTCCCAGCCTCGAGTCGAGCAGGGCGAGACGAAGAGGTTTAATTGTATAGTAGATACGTTACTGGATTAGCTCGACCCTTAAGGTTTCGCTAAAACAATATGTTGAAGTTGTCGTCACCGAGTTAGTTCGTCCTTAGGGTTCGACTAAACGATGTGTATAGTAGATATGTTACCGGATTAGCCTTACCCTTAAGGTTTCGCTAAAACGATACATTACTAGATTAGCCCTACCCTTAAGGTTCCGCTAAAACGACATGTTGAAGACGACGTCACCGAGTTAGTCCGACCTTAGGGTTCAGCTAAACGATGTGTATAGTAGATACGTTACCAGATTAGCCTTACCCTTAAGGTTCCGCTAAAATGATATGTTACTGGATTAGCCCTACCCTTAAGGTTCCACGAAAACGACATGTTAAAGACGATGTCACCGAGTTAATCCTATATTAGGGTTCAGCTAAACGTCGTGTATAGTAGATATGTTACTGGATTAAGGTTCCGCTAAAACATTACGTTACTTGATGAGCCTTACCCTTATGGTTCCGCTAAAACGACATGTCGAAGACGTTGTCACAAAGTTTACAAAAAATATTTTTTTCATTTTCTTTTTCACTATGTATTTTTGCATTTAGTTTGATTTCATCCTCTTTTATCTGCTGAGGTGTAAGAGAACACAAAATAAATTTATGACCTTGAAAAGAAAAAGTAATTTTATCCATATGACCTTCGTGATAAGAAAAAATGATTTCTAATTACCTAATAAATAAAAGGTGTTTTAGTAATTTAAATGGAAATGTGTTTGAGAATGTACACTGGTATTAAGAGAGGTATAGGAGAAAGGACGAGGAGAATATGTACATACTCATACACAATTTAAAAACTCAGATATTATCATATCCACATTTGTACTTAGATCATGTAGACATTACCTATTAAAATCAGATTGATTTCAAAAGTGAGGATGTGTTATTTTTAGTTCATCTTAGTCCATTCTAAATAGGAAAAGATGAATATATATCTCATATTTTAAAGCAATGTTATAGAGAATGAGTTTTTGAGAGATAAAGTAGTATTTTTTTTTATACAAATAAAGAATAAATTTTTAATATTTATATATATATATATATATAACTTTTAAATTTAAATAATAAAATATTCCCTTTTCATCTATTTTAAACTCTCTAACATATACTTTAAAAAAATTGGTCGTCGTAAAGGATGAAGGAGATATCAATTATTATGATGGATTCGGAAGTCCAATAATGGAGTAGATTAGATCTAATGATTTTTTTTGTCCACACATATCGATCTACAACAATATAAAAGAAAATTTTCACTAATATCAATCAATAAAACGGTATCGAGTAAACGATGTTTCGATCCCAATCTACACTAATGAGAGAATACGAAAAGTAAATATATAGATGCTAAAGATAAAAAAATTAAAATTTTAAATTCTTACATTTTAAATAAAATTTGAAATTCTATAATTATAGATAATTAAGTTAATCTCATAAATTTCTAAACTTTTTTAATATTTTAATCAAACAACATATTCTATATTAAAACATTTTATATTCTCAGTGAAAATAAATTGCATTCTACAAGCTTTGCATCGAAATGCAATATTAAATTTTTGGCTTATGTTTCAATTCCCTTTAGAAATCTGAATTCCATGCTTAAACTGAGTAGCAAAGAAGTATAATTAAACTCATGTTTGTGTGTTTAGTTTTACGTTAAATATCAATGTGAATCATGTTACATAATTAGAGAACCAACATAATAAGATTTATTAAGGTAAAATAACTATTTCATAATTCTTTAGAATATATTATATTATAATAAAATAATAATTTATTTAAATATCAAGTGAATGTAACCGTTTCGAGATATCATTTTTAACATAATAACGAATGTTAATGTTTGTGATTTTTGTTGTGACACATGTTTCATAGAGAAAACGCAGAAGCAAACATAAAAATGTGATTTTGGGTGATTTAAAAAATGTTTCAAATTTTCAATTGTAATCCATGATTAAAAACAATATATAGTACGTCATTAAAAATTAAAAACATGTCTTAAATAATAGTTTAAACAATATTATTGAACCAAAAATCCAATTCCCTTTTTCAAGAATCTCATTTTTTTTGCGAGAGAGAAAAAGTAAAAAAAGAAAAAAAAAGTAGATATTAAAAGGGATGAGGAGTGGGGGAAGAATCCCATTCTCTCTAATTTCCCTCATGATCTTCTATTTTCATTTCCACTTCTTCCATCATATTGCATCCATGTTCTTTATACAACACTCATCGTTATTCTCTCCTTCATCTCATTTCCATCATGACATTCATCGTTGAAGCATGACTTTAATATTTTAAACCATGAATCAAAATTTAAATTTATAATAGTTATTTATTTAATTTATAATAGCATACCTCTTGGAATGGTAAATGGTTTTCTTCTACCTGTTTATCAATCATTGTAGGGGTTCCTTACGGTTCTAGAAGTTCTTTGGTGACCAAAGTTTCCCAAGCAGAGAATGATAGCAATTGGATTATTCCCTCTACTCTTTAACATGTAAATCATTATTTTGATGATATCATTATTGGGCAGAAGAATGATACTCCCAATTGGACTCTGGATGACTCTGGAAATTTCACTCAAATCTGCTAGGAAGTTCTTCTTGGATCCCAGAGTTCCTTGTGATTTCAGTAAGCTTATTTGGTCTCAATATATTCCTCCTTATAAAACTTAGGTCATTTGGAAAGTTTTTCATGGGCAGCTTACTACTGTCCAACACATTCAGCATAGAGGTTTGCATATATGTTCTATTTGTACTTTTTGTGAAAGTAGGAATAATCCATTCAACACTTATTTTTTGAATGTCCTCATGCTTTGCATATTTGGAGATGAATACAACAAATTTTATCTAATGTTCATTTCTCTAATGTTGATGAACTCATTTCTTTTGTTAAAAGTGATGGTAGTCCTTTGGTTAATTTGATTAAACTTGTTGTGATTACTTTCTTTATTTGGATGATATGGTGTATGCAAAATTATGCTAGATTTCAGGTTAAGATTGACATTCCCAATGTCATTTCCCCTATTAAAGACTTCATTTGTTTGGTGGGTAATTCGTCTAAAAACTCCATGAGAATTATATGTTTGACTTCTATGTGCTTAAGTTCTTTGACATCAATACACGAAGTAGCAAAGTCCTTCATCCCCTTACTGATAGATGGCATTTCCTTTCTCCGACTTGGGTTAAAATTAATATTTATGGTGCTGTTAGGGGTTCTCCTAGCCTTGCTACTTGTGGTGCTATTTCTTATGGGAGTATGGGGAAGTTCATTGGTGGTTTCTCTACTTTCCTGGATATTCACAATGTTTTGGTTACGGAGTTTTATGGGGTGATTCATACTATTAAAGAAGCCAAAAAGATGAGGTTTCTATGTTTGTGGCTTGAATGCGACTTTGCCTTAGTTTGTGCTACATTACTGCTAAAACTAATGTTCCTTTGATCCTTCGTAATAGGTGGAACAAATGTCTTGATTATTGTGGGAAAATGATATTTAGAATTTTTCACATTTTTCGTGAAGGCAATGCTTGTGCTGACAAGCTTGTTAATTTAGGTTTCATTAGCAGAGAGAAATTTCATTGGTATAATAGACTTCCCTCCAACTCATTCTTAGAATTCTTTATTAATAGGTATAGATTACTTGAGTATCATTTATCTTACACTACAAGAAAATTATTAAATAAAAACTAATTTTAGAGATAAAAAAGAATTAGTTGCTATAGTAACCAAATTAGAGACCATTTTGGACACTAAAAAAAATTTTGGTTTCTAAATTAGTTTATATTATTGTTAAATGGTTTCTAAATTGGTATCTAATTAACTACCAAGGTTTTAACTACCAATTATTTAGACTCTAAATTTGGTAGCAAAAACTTTGGTAGCTAACTAGATACCAATTTAAAAACTATTTAACAATAATAGAAACTATTTAGAAACAAAAAAAAAATGAGTCTCCAAAATGGTTTCTAATTTGGTCACTATAGCAACTAATTATTTTTTGTCTCTAAAATTAGTTTCTAATCAATAATTTTCTTGTAGTGTTAGGTTGTTTTTTTTATGGATTTTGGTCTTGTCTTCCATATTTATTTATATTTTCTTTATTTATTTATTTTAATAATATTATTTTCATATGGTGACATATTGTTGAAATTTGAGGTCTCATTCTAGTTGATATATCAACTTTTTATAATAATATGATAATTTTTTATAAAAAAGAGTAAATTATGATTAATATTTTTTCTAAAGGATGAAATGGTTATCAATGCAAGAAAGACTAATTTGATCATGAAAATTAAAGTTACTTGAATATTATTTTTTTGGAATTTTTTTTAAAAGTAAAACACATATACTTGACAAAGTATTATAATAATATAATAATACAAACTATTATAATAATATAATAATATTTTAAATTTAAAAATAAATTAAATATAATTAAAATATTAATTTATTAGAATGTCAGGTATATTTTTTTTACTGTGTAAGGTATCAACATATCAATATCCTAAATTTTTTTCAAGTTGAAAAGGTGAAACCGATTCTCCAACGTCAAATCAAACCCTCTATTAAACATGATACAATGATTTATTTATTTATTTAATTCATCCTATACATGGCAATTTCTTCTCCTCCACTTTTCTTTCTTCCATTTGGATAACAATAACATCGATTGATTTGTCCTTACTCCATAAAAAACCAAACCATATAAAGTAGCAACGTAGGTAAGCACCACCAAAACAACGTTGTGTTGCTATGTATAAAATATAAAACAAAACCACTTTGTGTTCTTGTTCCACTTGCATTAAGGTGTCCAAATTCCCCGATATTCGCTTTTTCCATCTTCAACTTAACCATGTTATCTATTTCCAGAGCAGTGGCAAAACCCGTCGAACAAATTGCACTCATGCTTTATATCGATATAACCTCTCGGGTGTCTACCTTATCACTGGAAAATCCAACAATCTATTCATTGTACAACTGCATCTCCTCCTCTAGAATTCTCATTCTTTTGTAAGTTTTCCAGTATAATTAAGATGTCTACCGAACTCCTCTGATCAATCAACGACGAGGGTTGTAATCCTCGCGCCCCTCCTCTCTTCTCGGTTCATCCCTCTTCGAGGGGAATGCTTCATGCTCCTTCCTTTGCCTTACATGTACTTGCGAAGGTTCCTTTGCCCTGCACGTACTTGTGAAGGTGTCCATCTTGGATAAGCTCCTCAATTGTATCCTTCAGCGCTTGACACTCTTTGGTCGTGTGCCCTATGTTGCGATGGTATCTACACTTACGTGTAGGGTCAGCGCTTTCAGGACTTAGAACTTTCCTCGGAGTCGGTATGAGGTCAACACTCAGAGTTTTTTCCCTGTCAGCATTCAATAGTGTTTACCTCATAAATCTAGGGTCACGATTCTCCCTATACTTGTCACCCCGACTGAAATTGGATTGGCCAAGTCGCTCCCTCTCCTTCTCTTTTCCCTCATCTCCTCCTACCTCAATCCTAGTCTTGCACTCCCTCGGCTCTTCTAATTGCATGTACTTGACAGCTCTCTGTTTGAGCTTGTCAAGGTTCATAGCCGGCTTTTTGCACAAATTATTGGCAAATGGTCTTGGTCGTAGAGTTATGACCATATGATGCATGGCCACATCCGGACTTAGATTTTGAATGTTCAAAGTCACCTTGCTGAACCTTTCCATGAATAGGCTAAGGGATTCTCCCTTTTCTTGATGAATGTTGACCAAAGCAATCGAGGTCAGGTGATGCGGTCGGCTAGTAGTAGTCTATGGAATATGGTGGGAGCCTAGTAAACCAACTCAATGTTCCTCCCTTCAACGATGTTAGAAACACTCGGCATAAAACAACGTTATCCGAGGTATGCAAGCTCATTTCGTCGTAACGATCAATGTTAAGTCCCTTCCACGTGAGGGGCAACTGTTCTCCCATCACATAGGTGTCTTCTTGTTATATTTAGAGTCTCAGTTGTGTAGAACGACTTGTTGAGTCGAGACTCCTCCACGGTCTCCTTAGGACGAGTGAGTGTCAGATCTGCCAATGAATTAATAGGTGGACCAGCCTAAGATGTTCCATCCTGGCGACCGGACTCAGAGGATGGAGCTCCATCGGTCAACTTCTTTTTTATTTGCTCATTCTTCTTTCGGCTCCTTTCGAAGAGCTTGTCTCCTCATTCTTCTTTTTCATTTCTATCATCTCCCTTTGCAGAGCCATTAGCAATGCCATTTGCTCAACATCCAATCTTCTAACTCGTCATGTTCCTTGTTGACACCATTTTACTCCTCTTTCTCTTTCTTCAAATTTTCTCGACCGCACGGTGGACGCTAATTATTCTCGTGCAAAAAGAGACTAAGAGAACTATTACCTCTTTTCTCGGTCGGTCGATCACCTTCCTTCTTTCTTCACTTCACTAAGTAACTGTTTCTCCTTGAACCACTCTCGTTATTCCTAAACCACTAGTTTCCATTCCTTCGCAAGCTCTCAGTTGTGATGGTACATGCAAAATGTACTCCGACGCTCAATAAGTACTTAGTATTCGGTGTTCGATTCAATTAATGCGCGATAATAACGTATATTTTCCTCAAAACCTGTGCCTATTGATGTGATTATCATACCCATTTTTATTGGATTGAATTAATGTTGAGATAATAATTAAGAGCACATTATTTAATATTTAATCACTATTTTAATATTGTTAATTTTCTATCAAAATTAATGGATTTGGTGAAGTCGATCCACATAAACCGGATAGTGAAACCCCTAGTATTTGTTGAGTTCCCAGTAGTAAAAAAGTATTCCTCGTCTTTGATGGCCTAAGTTAACTATAAAAAGTAAGAAAAAAAAGAAGTAAACCACATATAAGGAGAAAAAAGTGTTTGCAAGTACAGTGAAGCAATTCAATTTGGTTTAGGAAACTCCACTTTAACTAACCTCTTCCTACAGTGGGCACTTACTTTCAGTGTGACCTCACCTGTCCACAACAACGACCCCAATTCTTGTCCCCTTACACATTCATTCATCATACGTAACACTAATAACTAATAATGCACTGAACAACATAACACAACACTGCACGCTAATACGCAGTAACATTGCAGTTTTGGATCACAATTTGCGAGTACCACTTCCATTCTTTCTATAATAATTAGAGTGAAAACTTCACTTCACTCCACTCCACTCTACTATGCTCCACTAATCCACTCTCTCTCTCTCACCATGGACAATTTCTCTGCTTACCTGTCATGCTTTCTCCTCCTCCTCCTTTTTCTCTCAGACGCACGTGCCGACCTCCCCGGCTCCTGGGAGATCCTCGTCTCCGACGCCGGCGTCGCCTCCATGCACACTGCCGTCACGCGCTTCAACACGGTCGTCCTCCTCGACCGGACCAACATCGGCCCCTCAAGAAAACTCCTTCCCAAGGGCCACTGCCGCTACGACCGGAACGATGCCCTCTTAAAGCGCGACTGCTACGCGCACTCCGTCCACCTCGACCTCCAAACCAACCAAGTCCGTCCTTTGAAAATCCTCACCGACACGTGGTGTTCCTCCGGCCAGTTCCTCCCCGACGGCACGCTTTTGCAGACTGGCGGCGACCTCGACGGGCTGAAAAAGATCCGATTGTTCAGCCCGTGTGACGCAACCGGGTTGTGCGACTGGAAAGAGCTGGATGACGTGGAATTGGCGGAAGGTAGATGGTACGCCACTAACCAGATTTTACCGGACGGATCGGTGATTATAATCGGCGGAAGAGGCTCAAACACCGTCGAGTTTTTCCCTCCGCGCAAACACGGTGCCGTTTCATTTCCCTTTTTGGCTGAAACGGAAGACACGCAGATGGATAACTTATACCCTTACGTCCACCTCCTTCCAAACGGTCACCTTTTCGTTTTCGCCAACACCAGGTCGGTGATGTATGATTTCACGCGCCACGTCATCGTCAAGGAGTACCCTCAATTGGAGGGCGGTCCGCGGAACTACCCTTCGGCAGGGTCCTCCGCGATGCTGGCTTTACAAGGGGACTACTCAACGGCGGAGATTGTTGTGTGTGGCGGCGCGCAATACGGTGCGTTTTTGCTGCGGAGTACGGACACCCCGGCGCACGGTAGCTGCGGGCGCATATCAGCTGTGAATGAGAATCCGAAATGGGAAATGGAGAACATGCCGTTCGCGAGAGTAATGGGGGATATGGTGATGCTTCCAAACGGCGACGTTTTGGTTATCAATGGAGCTATGTCTGGGACACAGGGGTTTGAGTCTGCTAGTAATCCCTGTTTGAATCCCGTTCTGTACAGACCGGACCAACCGGTTGGGTTGCGGTTCATGGTTTTGAACCCTGGCACGGTTCCAAGAATGTACCATGCAACGGCCAATTTGTTACCCGACGGAAGGGTTCTTCTTGCCGGAAGTAACCCGCATGTTTTGTACCGGTTCGATGCTGAGTATCCGACCGAGTTACGAGTGGAAGCGTTTTCGCCGGAGTATTTGTCGCCGGACCGGGCCAATCTTAGACCGGTCATTGAGGAGGTGCCCGAAACGGTGCGCTTTGGGGGGAGTTTCGATGTTGTGGTTTCGGTGCCTTTGCCTGTGGTTGGGATTGTGGAAGTGAATTTGGCGAGTGCCCCCTTCTCCACGCACTCGTTTTCGCAGGGTCAACGTTTGGTCAAACTTGCCGTTTCCTCCGCCGTACCGGACGGCGATGGTAGGTACCGGATCGGCGTGACTGCGCCACCGAGTGGGACAGTGGCGCCGCCCGGGTATTACATGGCCTTCGCGGTGAACCAGGGCGTGCCAAGCATTGCAAAGTGGATACACGTGGCGTAGATTTGAAGCAACGAAGTTTGATGCGTATTTGAAAATTTTAAAAATTAAAAATTAAAATTGTATTTAATTTAATTTTATTTACCTTTTTTTTGGGCAAGTGGAAGATTAAAATTTAAAATTGAGATTATGCAATTGTTAATAGGCAATGGCAATACTGCTATTAAATTGGAAAGTATGTTTAATGGGAATTTAGCAATGAATTATTGATTTAATGAATACCGAACTACTGCTATATGATGTTTATCCATTTATCTTTAATAAACACAATTTTAATTCAGAATTATCACATTTAATTATTAAATGATTTGAAAGTGCTAATATTTGATGATATTATGTAATTCAAAGAAAAATTATTAATAAATATGGTCTATATTGTTAAAAATTAATAAATGTATCTATTTAGAATGGATGAAAATCTTATTAATTACTTTATAATAATATGAAAAGAAAATTAAGAATTAAAGTGTATGGAAGTTTCATTCCGTGGTCCTGATTCCAAGCTAAAAAGTAGTAGTTGTTTTTTAGATAAAGCAATTGTGGGAGGTGTCAAACAATAATATCAATTATACTCTTTCAATGATCGCATATCAAAGAGAAATGAGACGAAGAAAAAATAAATCAATTATAGATGAAAGAAATAATGACGAACATTGTCTCACATATTTTTTTTATAATTATATTTTCCTTTTAATCCTTACACTTTATTTTTTTTTCTACTTTTTTTTTAATTTTTGTTTATAAATGTAAATAAATGTATCAATCGAGGTTGAAGAATTCGGTAACACCAGGCTGTCGAATTGATTATTATAAATATCTTAAAGATAAAAATATATACGATTAAGATAAAAATATATGATAAATTAGATAATTTTATTTTTATAATCATGTGCTGGGAGGTTCGTATGGTTGTCATTGGATCGACCGACACCATAAATTTAATTATGTTTAAACAGAGTTAATAAGGCTAATCAACAATCAAGAGTTAGGTAATGTATTTCTAAACATGATCCAAATTTTCTAATTGCATAATAGGAAAGGCTTGTCATAACATTATGAATAACACAGATTACAAGAATAAGGTACGTCAATATACAATATTGAGCATATCGAGTGTCGATTACTAAATTTGACTTGAGCGTGAGAGTGTCTTCTGCAGGTACCATTCAAACCGGGATTACGAGAAGACTAAGAGGTGGAACGAGTGAAAGAGAGGAAGAGAGGAAGGAGCTTGTTGGGAAGGAAACTGGAGTGTGATCCGACCGACCAAAGAAGAATAGGAGTAGTCTCAATCATTCTCTAGGCCCCAACTTCGTTCGAGAACAATACACATACGGTCATTAATAATATAGTATATTATAAATTGTGAATAAATACATTGGATAAAACAAAAAATATGTCATTATTATAACAATAATAGTTTCCAAATATCAAATACTCACTTGAGTGTAGAAGAACTTTTTATCGATGTGCTCTCGATTGATAATCAAAACCTGAATATAAGAGAAAGAAAAGAAAGAGAAACACCATAAAAGAAGAATCAGTTATCCATCCAAGAAACAAATATTATCCAAGACCTTTACAAAGACAATAAATATACAGATATACTGGTCGAGTCTGAACGACTGAATACGGCCAGAATCGACCGACACGACCAAAGTCATTAAGCCTAACAGAAGATTAACCAAACCAAACAGTGAGTAACATTAGGTAATACACTCTTAACCATGATCCAAAACCCTAATCCGGTCCAGTAATAAAGGGTCCATAATATCATATAAATAGTCACAAATTTTGAGAATAAAATACTTCATCATCACACATTAATTACACTGAGTACTGAATAAGATTTCACTTGAGCGTCAGAGTGTATTTTGCAGGTAACATCCGAGCTTGAAATTTACGAGAACGAGGAGGAAAAACGCGAAGGAAGAATTACGAAGCTATTCCAAGAAGAAAAGAAATAACCATAGACCCACCCTGAAAAAAAAAATCATTCTCTTAATTCCAATCCTATTCGAAACCAAATTAATTATTCATCTAAGAAATAGATATTATCTAAGAAGTTTACAAATAGAATAAATATATCGTGTCCAAAATATAGTTTATAATCCATCCCACAAACAAATATTATTTAAGCCGTTTACAAAGAAAATAAATACATAGGTGTAAAAAATATAGCTTATATAAATACATAGGTGTCCAATATATAGCTTATAAATATATAGGTATTCAAAATATAGCTTTGAATATATGGATGGGGCTTAGATGACTGTGTGGTCGTTTCTTACTCAAATCTATAAACAATGCACTAAGAAAGTTCCACTTGCCGCCACAATTGATTGTGCATGTGCTCCTTATGCATCCTATCTTCTCTTTCTCATTTCTAAAGTTGAAATATTTTATTTAAATTTGATTTTTACCCTTTTTTAAAATTTTAAAAACATAAATTATAGAAGTATATAAATAATACAAAATGCGATATTTTTATTATATGTAAAAAGATTATGATAAAATTAAATAAACTATTTTTTTATAATCCATTATAGATTTGGAGAAAAATATATTAAAGGAAAATGATGAATTATGTGAAATTTTTATTTTAAAATTGAAACAAATTTGTCGATAAGAAAAAAAGAAATGTATAATTACCTTATCCATCCCTACATTTTGGGACGATATTTAATTTAGTATAGTTGTTTTTAAAAAAATCAATTTAGTGTATGTGTTTTTAAAATGTATTCAAAATGGTCATTTTTGTTATGTCGCACCAAAGGTCAACTGGTACTTATGTGGCAGAGAGAAGTGGGATTGGTTTAGTGTCAGGTGTCAAGTGACGTGGATAGTTAAATTAGTTTAGTGAAAAATGAATTGGGGGTTAGGGTTTCTGAAATTTGAATTGTGGGTTACGAATTTTCAATTGTAAGCAGGGTTGAGGGAATGTTGCAACTAGTGAACTGCAACAACTTTGGTTTTGCTAACATTGAGACTCTCAGGGTCAAGGTTCCTAACTTTCTCGGTCGTTCCGTCATAACGATTTCTATTGCAACCTTTCCACTTATTTGGAAGTGGGACTCCGATTATGGAGTCGGTAAAAGGGTGTCGGTAGAGCGAGTCTAGGGTACCGATCATGGGGATCGACTTGTTTGGACAGGACTCGCCGTCCACCTCTTGAGTTTGGACTTTGTCCTTCTCAACAGTCTTGGGGCCGGTGGGGGTTGTGAAGGACCTCCCAACAAGATTGGTCGGTCCAATAGATGGTCCTTCTTCCACGAACTTCTTCTTCATCTCTTCATTCTTCCTTTGGAGAGCTAGGATCTCCTCCTCGTTCTTCCAAGTTATCTCTTCATTCCTTCTCTTCATCTTAGTCATCTCTCTTTACAGAGACATTAACAAATCCATATGCTCAGCTTTGTACATTCTTTCGCTAGCCATGCTTTGGGTTGATACCATCTACTTTCTTCTTCACGCTAATTCTCTTAGCCCCACGGTGGGTACCAATTGTTCTCAAACGGGATTGGAACCAAGAGAACGATTCGAACGGGGTCGATCGGTCGGTTTGTACTTTTGTTCCTCTCCAAGCAAGCTCCTTACACTCCTCTTCTCACTCTACTCCTCGGCCTTCACATAGTCCAGACTCGGATGGTACCTGTAGAAGACACTCAGACGATCAATTCAGTAAAGGACTCGACTCTCGGTTGTCAGAGCACTGTGAATAATGACGTACTTGATTCTTAGAATTTGCGCTATTTATATTACCTTAATGGGCATTCGTTGGTGGGTCGGATTAGAAAATTAACTCGTGTTTAGGGTTGTGCTAAGTAACCTTTAATTATGGATTAACCCTGCTGACTTGGTTAGCCCATGAATCAGTCGACATCGTGTTACCACACGACCTTCCTTATCGTAGATAAATAATCAATTGGTTTGAAATTCTGACCGACTCAGAGTGCTCGATCGACTATACCAGTACAATAAACATTTAACCCTCAGTCTCTTTTTATATTGGAATAGGAGGAGTTTCATTAGTATAATTATTTTTATTTAAGAAACATCAAATTTATTTTTCAATCTTTACTTTAAGCGCTGATCACTTATCAATAATAATAGGGAAAATTACAGCAATCAAAATAACACAATTTTAAATGATAAAAATAATTGAACATATTTTTCTTACACAGGGAAAGAAACAATTCGTCCTCTCTCTTTTATATGTTTTTTTTTTCAATTTGGTTGTCGGTATTCAGTTTCGGTGTACAGTTTTGATGAATGATAAAATACTATAATGATTTTGTGTAATAGATGTCAATAAATATATACATTGACATTATATTGATTATTTTATTTATAAGAATAAATTGAATCCTCTTATATTTTTAGTCTGAAATATCACGATTTTGTTGTTAATATTATAATTTGATTTTATTTTTAATCTCCTCAAAACTTGTTGGTACGGGATTAAACTGAGATTTAAGCATTTTGGTTGGTATGTGTTATGTAGTACACATATACAAATGAATTATTATTAAAATAACTGAGTTCAATAATTACACTCTATGTGAAACCTATTATTACTTGAGATTACTTGAAAATTAAGCTACTTACATTCGAAAAGAGATAAGAGAAAAAAATTAGTATGAGAACTTTTTGCTTGGTCATTATATATTTTATACTCCTTTTCACGTCTTAGTTAAATGTCTGCATAATTGAGTTGCATCCACTCTATGGTAGCTTTCGGCAGCATGATTTTCAAAACACTTATAAATGCTAGTCATCATTATTCATAATATTGACCTCACATTGCATTTATTTTGGAGTTGGTATATAAATATTAGTAAAAAATTATATTTATTTTTATTTTCAATACTCAATGATAAGAGATTTGTATGATATTTTTATCTCCATTTAGGAATATATTCGTAGTTTGTACTTATCGATATATTTATCAAAATATTTTTTAAAAATAAAAAATAAAGTAAAGAAAATATGATGTTATCTATAATTCTTGTCAAAAAAACATTTTTTTTTCTTCCGTATAAAAAAACAATAAATAATTATAATTACTTAATTCTTGAAAAGAGTATCAAATAAATTGAGAATATCTTATAATATTAATAAAAATTTATATGTATTTTTTTTCAATATTTAATAGGTATGAAATTTATATCATATCCATATCTCCAAGTAATGAATATATTTTGTCCATGTGTTTGTCTTCATCGAAAATTTATTAAAAAAATTTAAAAATGAAAATAAAAATCAAAGCAAAAAATTATAATATAATTTATAACATACTAAAAAAATACATATTTTCTTCTAGTCAAATAACAATAAAAAATAATAATTACTTAACTTTTGAAAATAATAACCCATCATACAAATACTCATATGATTATCATTAAATATCAGATGACACGTGTGGTAGTGCCAAAAATTATATTATTTATTTATTTTAATTATCACACACAAAAAAAACTGTTGGTGATTGTGTATGTAAAAATAGGTGGTAAATAGTAGAAACACTGGGCCGAAGGTATGGACAAAAAACCTGATGATGAAAATATAAAAATCATGCTGTAAATAATAAAAAAAGTAGATGAAAGTTATAGACCCAGACTTTTCAAAAACAAAGTGAAGGTGCATATATGAAAAACGAGTGGCAAATAATGAAGATGCTAGTCCAAATGAATGGGCCCATATTTAAGAATAAACTAAGACTGTTTCTTCCTGCACCTCCATATCTTCTTCTGGCACCTCCATACACAACATGAAAATACATTTTTATCCTTCTTGTGTCACCCCCAAGAATAACTTCCGGATTATGTAATCCGGAAACGCATTTGAAAAAAGACTTCCGGATTACATAATCCGGAAGTTAAAAAAGACTTCCGAGTTATGTAATCCGTAAAGTAATCATGCATCTGAAAAAAGACTTCCGGATTATATAATCCGGAAGGTAATTACAAATTTCAAAAATAACTTCCTGATTATGTAATCCGGAATATTACAGAGGGACATTTTTGGAAATACGAAAATCTATGAAGGTGAGAGAAGAAGGTATGGAGGTGCAGGAAGAAGCAACCATAAACTAAATAGGGAGTGATCCCTACCTGTACCAAAAATTGACACCTAAAATGGGGCAGCAAACACATAACAGAGAAAGGGCTGCTTCTTCCTGCACCTCCATATATTCTTCTCCCACCTCCCTACATTTTCATATTTCCAAAACTATCCTTCAGTAATATTTTGGATTATGTAATCCGGAAATCTTTTTCCAAATTTGTAATTAGCTTCCGGATTATATTATCCAGAAGCCTTTTTTTCATATGCATGATTAGTTTCTGAATTATGTAATCCGGAAGTCCTTTTCAGCTTCCGGATTACATAATCCATCCGGACTACATAATCCGGAAGATATTTTATGGGGGTGGCATAAAAAGGTTAAAAACAAGATTCCAAAGTACAACCAAAATTGAAAGTTGAAGATAAATAAAAACAAAAACTACTTAATATTACGTGACAAAAAGACAAAACAAAGTTGTGTATTAATATCTTTCTAATTTGAAAACTTTTATTTTACAAGTTACAAGAATAATGGTATCAGTGTCCAAACATTAAGAATCATGTAGTTGATTATACATAATTGGTGATGAACCTGTACAGAAATCGGGTTCTCTAAATTATTGCACTGAAATGGAGGAAAGTGAAAACAAAGTGGTAAAGAAACGAAGTGAGTAGGGTGGTGTATGGTGGTTTTCTTTCAGAATGTTGATGCTATGAACATGCAGGCACACACAAGAATACTGATGCAGGCACATACCTCTTTCTGCACCTTTCTTTCCTCTTCTCCTTTTCCACTCTTTCTTTGGTTTTTCCTTCTTCTACGTGCCCCTAGCCCTTCATGAAGCTGCCTATATATAGTGAAAGGGGTAGGGTTTTGAGCTCTCACGAAAGAGAAAAAGGCAGTGTGATTATGGTGGCAGATGCACTGTGCTAGTTCGAGATCCCATGAGATCTTCAGAGTGGGTGGAGTCGTGTTCTCTGTCTTCTATGTATGTATGCATGGTGGTGTTATTTTTAGGGTTTTTTTTAGTAGTACGAGGTTTCTTTTTCATCAAAATGGAATTATTTCTATGAGATTGGAGAAGTCATGAGAACACGGTATGATTTTATTGAAAGTAAGTTACGTGAAGTCAAGGTGACACTTTTCTCAATAATTATGTTTGAACTAAAATTATGTTAATTTGTTGTTACTTCACTTTAATAAGATAAAAATTGTGTCACTTTGTCACGATTTTCTGATCTTATAATATTTTAAAAAAAATCATATTTTAATAATAAGGGAAAAAAATTGTCTCATGTTCGTAAAAAGTTTTTACGTGTGGTAGCAACAACTACTGGTAAAAAAAATATATTTTACAACGGTTATTTTAAACTTATTACATTGATTTTGTCATAGATATAAATACCAATAATGTAAAAAGTATATCATTTTACATCATTTTTTTAACCGATGTAAACTATACAAATATTACATTAGATTTAAGTAGTAACCAATATAAAATAACAAATTTATGATGTAAAAAGGTGGAGTTTTTACATCGGTTCTATAGAACAACTGCTGTAATATGTTACATTGGTTATAAAGAATAACCACTGTAAATGTGCCAACATAGGGATATTACATCGGTTCTAAAGAACAATCGTTGTGATATATCACTTTTTATATGGGTTAATCCATGAGCTAATGTAATATATTATGTTTTTTTTATAAATAATTTTGATTAATTTATTATTTTCCTAACCTGTTGTTCTCGCTGGTTGACTTTCTCTTCGGTTGACTTGAGTGGAAAGCTCCGCTTCTAACTTGACTCCTCTAGATTCTGTTATGCATATTCTCGTTGCACTGGAACGTGGCTCTGTTCGGTACCTGTTGATCACACTCCGACGATCAAGTCAGTAAGAGCTTACGCAAATAAGATAAGTATTCAGTTTCAGTCTAGTATTCAGAAACAACGTACCTTTACCTGGGGTCTCAAGCCCCTTTTATAACTTACTCGTTTAACAACTTTCACTCGTGAGAATATAATCTCAACCAAAAGTATATGTAACAGAAAAACATTTTGTTCATAGGCACCTTCACTCACGGTGCTATAATAGAAGAAAATCTTATACACCTTTATTCTCGAGTGCTCTCTACTTATTAACTTTATCTTTTCAATTAACAGCTTTATGCATATGTTTATTCAGTTAACAACGACAAATATATTGACGCATACACTTATCTATTAACATATACATATTTAACTAACAACCAATATATGACAAAACTTATTGTTTTAATTATTCTCCATCGAGATTACCAATATAACTGGGCCAAACTCATAACTCGCGCTTTGGACCCAACAACCGAGCTGACCTACACGCAAGCTCAAATCGAGGTCTCGAGCACTCCTCTCCGGTACACAAGCTTCCCAGGCTCGAGCTGAGCTTGGCTAAGCGCAGAGGCTTTTGAGTTCTTTGGCGGCTGACCTGACGGTTTTTCAGTGGGTAGGTGTAACGCGATGCACGAAGCGTTTCTGAGGTGACGTCTCACCATACTCAATCCAAAGCGTACACGTGGCATCCTCATCAACGATGAGAAAGCGTTACCGCTTGGCATTCCCAACGTTCGAAAGCTTATTCTCATTTTATTGTTTTATTTCCCCAAAATCTCTAAAATCTCCTTTTCTCTTACCCTTATATAACCTTCACTCTCTAGAAACTCTTGCACTCTCAAAACTTCTTCCCAAAGCTTTCCTCTTCCTCTTGTGCCATCAAGATCTTCTACATCAAAGAAAACTTCTTTCTCTCACCCATTCATTGTAACATGTATTTCTTCTTTACCATTCTCCATCATCGAGCATTCATTTACCGATTATACTTCCTGAGCTCATCATCAAGCATTTCATATTATTAATCACATTACCTGAGTTGGGATTTTTTATGGATTCACCATTTTCTGTTGATGATTGTTTCTTACTTGCTGATCGTATTCTAGGAACTTCGATCATGCCTTCATTTTATTCTAAATTTGCTCATACTACTTGGTCGGAAAAATGTTTGTATTTGTTTTGCGTTTGTGTTTTAGATATAATCTGCAATGGATTACAAAATCTTGTATCGCTGGGCACCCCAAAACCTTTTAGATGAAACCTCTTCTTACACCTCGCATAAGCTTATCGTAACCTTAAGAAAAAATGGTTGTCATTTTGGTAAAGAGGATGATAGATTGAACATAGTTCCATGTAGGGAAGATGAGCCAATATACTGCGATGAATCCTCGGACCCTGAGGGTCCATTTTGTTTCTTCTACTCAATCGTTTTCAAAAAAGTTATTTTGCGTCTTCCCTTAACCATTTTTGAAAAAGAGTTGTTGACCGAGCTAAATGTGGCTCCTGCCCAGCTACACCAAAATAGATGGGCATTTATTCTTGCCTTCTCCATTCTTTGTTCCCAACTCGGCATTTCACCGACTGTGGAAGTTTTACTCTACTTTTTTTAGGCTAAACGTTTGGGCCACCAATTGTGGGTGTCTTTCAATGGTGTATCTGGAAGAGCTTTGCTCACCCTCTTCTAGTCTTCATATAAAAACTTTAAAGGTAAATTTCTAAAATTCTGATGTAAAACATAGTAACAAACATTAGGTATCAATCTAAATAACTTTTAAGAGAAATTAATGAAATATACTTGATAATTTTTTGAAAGGGCCTTAATCATATGTGTAGCCCATGCAATGAATATTCCAAGTGCCTCTCCACTAGTTTTACCTTCGTTATGGGCATTGGAACTGCAAAACTTGCGCATCTAACTTGTTCAATCACCACTCTAGTGAACCCATCTTGCATGACACGTTGTTCATAGTTGAACCTCTTGGATATACTCTCCTAATGGCCATTAGACAAGGAGGAACTTCTTCAATAAACAACCTACACCATTAGGAAATATCCGTGTGTGTTTCCTCCTCTTCTAAGTCATCGGCAGAACAACTACCTTTTGTGCTAACACGACCACGAGCAGGAAATACATTTGGCTTGACCGTATTTTGCTTTTAGGAGATACCCATGGACTTTAACCATGTTCGAACTCATGCCTCAATTCATCAGTACCTTGTGCTTTTATCTTCTCAGTTAATTGTGGTGTTAGTATCCGAGTCAACTGTGTAGCTAGTTGCTCCATCTTGACTCACATATCCTAGAGAATAGTTGGGGTGAGAAGTTGATCCAAACTACTATCACACACCCACACCAAAACCAACAATACGCACACAACCAAGGTGTTCTTTAGTGCTAATAGCGACAATCAATATGTCATTTCGACCTTGGCATACAAAACTTCCATGTGAGCTTTGCTCCATTGGGGCATCATGTACAAAATAATACAATATGTTAATCCCAACACTTGTGTTGAATTTTTTAACCTTCTCCTGTGTTGGCGTTTTGTTTCAATCTTACTAAATATTTTATTAGGATTATTATAGTATTGTCGAGTTAATAGACAAAATAATACTTATAAGATGATCTCATGATTGATCTTCTATGTGTTTTGATGATAAAAAAAACACTATGAGGTGTATTGTGAAATGACATAACTCATTCATGTGTAGTATAAGATCAAACAAAAACAAAAGAGAAAGTGAGCAAGACTCATTAGACGATGCAACAAGATAAAACTTGTGAGATGAAATAATAATAAATTTATAAAAATTGAAAATGAATAACTTACAACTATTGTTTATTTATTTCAGGCACTTAATGTTGGAAGTGATGCTTCATCACCAAACTAAAACATTGTAGAGTGAACAAGAAAAATTAAGACGTGTCTTGTATTGTGTCAAATGTTGAACAATGCCCCATCACCTAATCAAGTAATGGAAACAAAACTGATTAAGGAAGATGAGAAAACAAAACTAATTAGGAAAAATGGTTGTTATAGTTTGAACATATTATGATATTTAAAAATATTTTATGTATTTTCGTTGGTGTACTTTTGAACAACTATGTATCAACTTTGTTCTATTTTTGAATGCAATGAATGAATGTTTATTATAACTTTGTATAGTATTTAATTATTTTATTATGAAAACAGATTAAATTATATAACTAAATATGTTTAGTTGTTTAATTATGCAAAAAGATTTATTAAATAACAAGATTATAAAAACTGGTGGTTGAATTCCATTTATGTAGTACTCAAATTACGTGAGTTGAAATTGACGTATTATTTTTTACAATTTACTATAATACTGATAGTTAAAAATGTACATTATACTGTATATAATGGCGTTTACATGTGTCATGTTTTGCGTTGAAATCCTTTTCAGGGAAATAAATGGCGACAATTTTGACTATACATAAAAAGATTGTCACTTTATACAAAACGTTAAATGACAGGTGTTGTGACGGGTCGCATAAGTCCACCATATTAAACTTTGTGGTAGCCAGTTCTTTGGCGGTTTGAGGAATCACCACACGCGTTTGTTGTGACATTTGTAAACATCACTTTATATGAAAATAATCGTCACCACATACACGATTTTTTGTAGTGATATAGTTTTGATTAAGTTCTTAAATCAACAAGGCATGAAGTTGTGTCTAATAAATCTTTCTTGCGTTTTTTGCAAAATAAGGTTGAATCAATCTTTTCTCTTACAAAACCATTTTTTAAAGAAAATTGCTCAGTATGTTGTACCAAGTTTTGATCAAGACCTTACAAAGCCTTTTTTTATACTTAAAAACATGATTTAATTTTGAAGGATCTTCGAAATTAGGAGATTGTTTTATAAAGAATTCTTCTTTAATAAATTCATTAAGAAAAAATGATTTTGACATCTATTTAAAAAGGTTAAAGTTTTTATAGGAGACAAAAGATAATAAAATCCTCATAGCCTAGGTGCAAAGGTCGATGATGTATATACCTTACTAATTTTATTCATATTCTACCAATCTAGTTTTATTTTTCCTTCATCAAAGCGAAAAACCCAACATTTGATATGTGGAAGGAGAAACCAATGTCCAAACATTGTTTTAAAGTCTTTTATATATACAAGAATATTAAGAGTTTTATTATTTTTATCATTAATCTTCTTCTTCGAAATATATACTTTATATAGAGATTTATAAGACATATTATATTATAATATTATACCATAAATAGGTATCACTTAGAATAATTACTTGAAATCTTAGTCATTTAATTAAGGATTAATTAAAATAAAAATTTCTAATCTTAAAGGATAAAAAACAATTTTTGTAAATATTAAAATAAAAATTCGTTGATTCTACCAAAGATAAACACAATGAAGTTTTTGATTTATTATATGGTATAATAAAAAAGCAAACCCAATCAATCATGGTTACGTTTATTTCAAAGTACACGAAATGTAATATCTCACCACCATAGAATATTATTGGACGGCGAGTGATGAAAACGACACCAGCGTGGAACAAGCCGTAGTATAGGTTACGCCCCCTAGTGACGCAGGATCTTGACACGTGGACGTTCAAGATTTTCACAGACTCTCAACTTGTTCCTTATAAATTAAGGCCACGTTTGGTTGAAAGTCATTGGAACTGTGTGATTTTTTCTCTGTTCTGCAATAGTATTCTCTCTCTTTTTCCACTGTGAAAATGTCTGGGTGTGGGTGTGGAAGCAGCTGCAACTGTGGCAGCAACTGCAGGTAACGAATCCCTTTTTTTGGTTCTTTTAAAATAAGTTTTATCAACCTTTCAAAGTTTTGGTTTCATTTTTAACTATTTTGAATTAAATTCAACTTAATTTTTTGATTGAAAGCTAAACCCAGATTAAATGCTTTATTTTTCACCCTGCATGGTCTTCTTCTAAGAATAACCCTTTTTTTTGGTTGTGTATTTTGATTCCTTCAATGGATACCTGTTGGTTGAAACTTTTTAAATTTGCTTCTCTATTATTCTTTCAATATACATTTATGAAGATTTTAGATCAAATAACACACATAAAAATAGGCACAAAGTTAATCATAAGTTGATATTTCAAAATTGAGTTTTACTTAAATTCACATATTATTTAAAATTTATCATCACAAAAATTTAATAGACATATATATATATATATTTGCTTCTATGGTAGGAAATTCTATATCGATTAGAAATTAGAGTACTTCATAGTATATAAGTGGGTGCAAACTTTACTTTATAAGTTGATTTTATGAGATTGAGCTAGATTTAAAGTTCACTTCTTAATATGGTATCAGAGTCATTTTCGAGTATATCCTAACGAATGTTTGTTGGACTTATCGGACCGTTATTGAACTATCCATAATATGTTATTCCATGAACTATCACTATCAGCATGGGGTGTGTTGGAGATTCCACATCAACTAGAGATTAAAACATTTCATAATATATAAGTGGGTACAAACCTCACCTTATAAGCCGGTTTTATGAGGTTGAATTAGACTTAAAATACATTTCTTAATATTTATTTTCTTAAATAATCTCACTAAAATTGACTCTTATCTCAACATGTTTATTTATTTATTTGATTTTGCTACATTTCTTAACAAACCTAATGTTTATTGAATTTTGAATGTGTGGCAGTTGCAACAAGTACTCTTTTGACTTGAGCTATGCTGAGAAATCAGAGAGTCTAGTTTTGGGTGTTGCGGCTGCGAAGGGCCAATTTGAAGGTGGTGAAATGGGTGTTGGTGCTGAGGACGGTGGCTGCAAGTGTGGATCAAGCTGCACTTGTGACCCATGTAACTGCTAGAAGGTGAAGATGGAAGCTTAAAGCAGAGATAGATTGTAATATATGTATCAAAATACACGCTTCATAATAACAGACATGTCTTGTGTTTGCTTCCATCGTCTTTGGTTTGGAGTTTCAGAATAAAGTGGTCATGGTTTACCTTTTACAACTTCAGAAGTTCTGAAATTTGTTGCAGGTGTTTTATGCTATGGTTACTTTGTGTTTGTTTGTATTATATAAACATATGTAATTTGAATCATCAATGTATCTCTGCTCATAAATGAATGGTGTTATATGAATAAAATGTTTGTTGCTTTCATGTTTAGCACAGCCTCAATAATGCTTCATTTAAATATATTAAATGTTATTAGTTGAAATTAGTTAGAAATGTTATTATGCATAATGTTGCAAAGTAGTATACTATTACCATGTATTATTATCATAAAAGTTAAATTCAATTTGCATATTTTTAATGAATTATATTTTGGGATTTTTTTTAGAGAATAACAGGCTGCAATTCAAATTTAAACTTTCACAAGAGAGAAAGAAAAAGAAGTTTTTACACACATAGAAGGTGATATATTAAATATGCATAAGGAATTAAATGTGTTAGTAGCATTATAAAATTGGATTAATAATATCTCTACTTGTAATGGAAATCATATTTTAGATGTCACTTTCGCGATAATAATATTGTTCGATTTTTGTTGGGATTTCCTTTGATGACAATAGGATGATATTTTAGTAGAGTTATTTTTGTTAGACTTTTTTATTTTATTTTGTCGATGAACTGGACGAAGTATATTAAAACATTGAATTTCAAAGGGTGAAAATAAGATATGCTGAGTTTATTGTCCTTCCTCAATTCATATAAGGAGTTTTTTTTTAGGGTATAATGTAAATTTTATTATGTAAATAACAAGTTGTGTTAATGGTTTATTTTAAAAACATTTAGTAGTGAAGTTAGAGGTCAATATTCACTACAAAAAATTGCATTTGCTTAAAAAACAATTCATAGGCAATGACAAAAATCCATCAATAATAAATTATCCATGGATTATTAACAGGTCAAGATTTGTGGATAAATTTCCCACAAATTTTTATTTGTGGGTAAACATAATTTCATGTTTCCCATTGTACTCATCCATATGTAATATTATCATTATTTTTTAATTAATATTATTTTTATTTATTATAATAATTTATTATTATTATTATTTTTATCATTTATTTATTATTACTAATGTTATTATTTTTATTATTAATGTTATCCACAATATGATGGTGTTGGAAGGAATGGTCTCGAATTTAGGTCTCATGAGTAAACATTAAACTTATAACCACTCACCACACAAACTTTATTGTTAAATTATGATTATTCTTATTCTTATTATGATTATTATTATGATTATCATTATTAACATTATTATTGATATTAGTAATGGTAATATTATTATTAATAATATTTTAATAATAATATCAAATATTATGGAAAAGATATTTCTGTGTATTCATTCAACGCATGTCTACTTATTATATACAATCAGATTGAAGAGATATGTTTCATATAATTCACTACTCCATATGTTATGCCTATCTATTAACAATTACACTAAACTATTGTCTTATTTTTACCACGTATATTATACATTGATACACCTATATACATCTATGTGGAAGATATAATAATTTCAATACTCCCGCTCAAGTTGGTAAATAAATATCATGGACTCCCAACTTGTTTCGCAAAGTCACGAACTGATCTTTCCCGATAGGCTTAGTAAATATATCTGCTAACTAACAATGTGAAGAGACATGTAATGGACTTATCATCCCAACTTTCAACTTTTATCATACGATGTGACAGTCTATCTCGATATACTTCATACGCTCATGAAATACAGGATTTGTTGCAATATGGAGTGTCGCTTGGTTATCGCAATACAAAGGTGTAGACATGCTAATTGGAACCTCGAGGTCTCACAAGATATAACGTAACCATGTTAGCTCCAAACAAGCATTTGCCATGGCCCGATATTTTGATCGGTAGATGACTTTGACACGTTGGTTTGTTTCTTAAACTTTTAGGATACCAATAAATTTCTCAGGAAAATGCAATAGTCGCTGACTGATCTTCGAGTAATACAACATCCTCCACAATCTGAATCATAATAGGCTTTCATCTTAAGGTTATTATCAAAGGGAAGTAATAATCCTTGCTCGAGTGTCCCCTTGATGTACTTCAAAACTCGTAATACTACACCCTAGTGTGTTTTGTGAGACTCTTATATTCATTAGCTTAAAGTTCTAACTAAGTAGACAATATATGACCTTGTGACGGTGAGGTAAATGAGCATTCCAATTAACTTGCAATATTTAGTTGGGTCATGTCATAAATCACCATCAGTAAGAGTGAGTTTTAAATTTTGCTCTATGGAGAACTTCTCTGATTTTTATTTTAAAATAATTTTATATTTATTTAACAAAATTTTGAGAAAAAATGTAATTTGATTGTTACTATATAGATGTACAATGAGATTTAAAGAGAAAAGAAAAAATTTCAAATCAAAATAGTGTATATTTATTGTTACGATATACATAATATTTTTTTTTTATTTTAGTCTTATTATACTTTAAAAGTAAAAATAAACTATAAATATTAAAATTAACTTTGAATACATCTTAAAATATAATACATTATAAATATTTATAATGTATTATATTTTTAAGATGTATTCAAAGTTAATTTTAATATTTATAGTTTATTTTTACTTTTAAAGTATAATAAGACTAAAATAAAAAAAAAATATTATGTATATCGTAACAATAAATATACACTATTTTGATTTGAAATTTTTTCTTTTCTCTTTAAATCTCATTGTACATCTATATAGTAACAATCAAATTACATTTTTTCTCAAAAATTTTGTTAAATAAATATAAAATTATTTTAAAATAAAAATCAGAGAAGTTCTCCATAGAGCAAAATTTAAAACTCACTCTTACTGATGGTGATTTATGACATGACCCAACTAAATATTGCAAGTTAATTGGAATGCTCATTTACCTCACCGTCACAAGGTCATATATTGTCTACTTAGTTAGAACTTTAAGCTAATGAATATAAGAGTCTCACAAAACACACTAGGGTGTAGTATTACGAGTTTTGAAGTACATCAAGGGGACACTCGAGCAAGGATTATTACTTCCCTTTGATAATAACCTTAAGATGAAAGCCTATTATGATTCAGATTGTGGAGGATGTTGTATTACTCGAAGATCAGTCAGCGACTATTGCATTTTCCTGAGAAATTTATTGGTATCCTAAAAGTTTAAGAAACAAACCAACGTGTCAAAGTCATCTACCGATCAAAATATCGGGCCATGGCAAATGCTTGTTTGGAGCTAACATGGTTACGTTATATCTTGTGAGACCTCGAGGTTCCAATTAGCATGTCTACACCTTTGTATTGCGATAACCAAGCGACACTCCATATTGCAACAAATCCTGTATTTCATGAGCGTATGAAGTATATCGAGATAGACTGTCACATCGTATGATAAAAGTTGAAAGTTGGGATGATAAGTCCATTACATGTCTCTTCACATTGTTAGTTAGCAGATATATTTACTAAGCCTATCGGGAAAGATCAGTTCGTGACTTTGCGAAACAAGTTGGGAGTCCATGATATTTATTTACCAACTTGAGCGGGAGTATTGAAATTATTATATCTTCCACATAGATGTATATAGGTGTATCAATGTATAATATACGTGGTAAAAATAAGACAATAGTTTAGTGTAATTGTTAATAGATAGGCATAACATATGGAGTAGTGAATTATATGAAACATATCTCTTCAATCTGATTGTATATAATAAGTAGACATGCGTTGAATGAATACACAGAAATATCTTTTCCATAATATTTGATATTATTATTAAAATATTATTAATAATAATATTACCATTACTAATATCAATAATAATGTTAATAATGATAATCATAATAATAATCATAATAAGAATAAGAATAATCATAATTTAACAATAAAGTTTGTGTGGTGAGTGGTTATAAGTTTAATGTTTACTCATGAGACCTAAATTCGAGACCATTCCTTCCAACACCATCATATTGTGGATAACATTAATAATAAAAATAATAACATTAGTAATAATAAATAAATGATAAAAATAATAATAATAATAAATTATTATAATAAATAAAAATAATATTAATTAAAAAATAATGATAATATTACATATGGATGAGTACAATGGGAAACATGAAATTATGTTTACCCACAAATAAAAATTTGTGGGAAATTTATCCACAAATCTTGACCTGTTAATAATCCATGGATAATTTATTATTGATGGATTTTTGTCATTGCCTATGAATTGTTTTTTAAGCAAATGCAATTTTTTGTAGTGAATATTGACCTCTAACTTCACTACTAAATGTTTTTAAAATAAACCATTAACACAACTTGTTATTTACATAATAAAATTTACATTATACCCTAAAAAAAACTCCTTATATGAATTGAGGAAGGACAATAAACTCAGCATATCTTATTTTCACCCTTTGAAATTCAATGTTTTAATATACTTCGTCCAGTTCATCGACAAAATAAAATAAAAAAGTCTAACAAAAATAACTCTACTAAAATATCATCCTATTGTCATCAAAGGAAATCCCAACAAAAATCGAACAATATTATTATCGCGAAAGTGACATCTAAAATATGATTTCCATTACAAGTAGAGATATTATTAATCCAATTTTATAATGCTACTAACACATTTAATTCCTTATGCATATTTAATATATCACCTTCTATGTGTGTAAAAACTTCTTTTTCTTTCTCTCTTGTGAAAGTTTAAATTTGAATTGCAGCCTGTTATTCTCTAAAAAAAATCCCAAAATATAATTCATTAAAAATATGCAAATTGAATTTAACTTTTATGATAATAATACATGGTAATAGTATACTACTTTGCAACATTATGCATAATAACATTTCTAACTAATTTCAACTAATAACATTTAATATATTTAAATGAAGCATTATTGAGGCTGTGCTAAACATGAAAGCAACAAACATTTTATTCATATAACACCATTCATTTATGAGCAGAGATACATTGATGATTCAAATTACATATGTTTATATAATACAAACAAACACAAAGTAACCATAGCATAAAACACCTGCAACAAATTTCAGAACTTCTGAAGTTGTAAAAGGTAAACCATGACCACTTTATTCTGAAACTCCAAACCAAAGACGATGGAAGCAAACACAAGACATGTCTGTTATTATGAAGCGTGTATTTTGATACATATATTACAATCTATCTCTGCTTTAAGCTTCCATCTTCACCTTCTAGCAGTTACATGGGTCACAAGTGCAGCTTGATCCACACTTGCAGCCACCGTCCTCAGCACCAACACCCATTTCACCACCTTCAAATTGGCCCTTCGCAGCCGCAACACCCAAAACTAGACTCTCTGATTTCTCAGCATAGCTCAAGTCAAAAGAGTACTTGTTGCAACTGCCACACATTCAAAATTCAATAAACATTAGGTTTGTTAAGAAATGTAGCAAAATCAAATAAATAAATAAACATGTTGAGATAAGAGTCAATTTTAGTGAGATTATTTAAGAAAATAAATATTAAGAAATGTATTTTAAGTCTAATTCAACCTCATAAAACCGGCTTATAAGGTGAGGTTTGTACCCACTTATATATTATGAAATGTTTTAATCTCTAGTTGATGTGGAATCTCCAACACACCCCATGCTGATAGTGATAGTTCATGGAATAACATATTATGGATAGTTCAATAACGGTCCGATAAGTCCAACAAACATTCGTTAGGATATACTCGAAAATGACTCTGATACCATATTAAGAAGTGAACTTTAAATCTAGCTCAATCTCATAAAATCAACTTATAAAGTAAAGTTTGCACCCACTTATATACTATGAAGTACTCTAATTTCTAATCGATATAGAATTTCCTACCATAGAAGCAAAATATATATATATATATGTCTATTAAATTTTTGTGATGATAAATTTTAAATAATATGTGAATTTAAGTAAAACTCAATTTTGAAATATCAACTTATGATTAACTTTGTGCCTATTTTTATGTGTGTTATTTGATCTAAAATCTTCATAAATGTATATTGAAAGAATAATAGAGAAGCAAATTTAAAAAGTTTCAACCAACAGGTATCCATTGAAGGAATCAAAATACACAACCAAAAAAAAGGGTTATTCTTAGAAGAAGACCATGCAGGGTGAAAAATAAAGCATTTAATCTGGGTTTAGCTTTCAATCAAAAAATTAAGTTGAATTTAATTCAAAATAGTTAAAAATGAAACCAAAACTTTGAAAGGTTGATAAAACTTATTTTAAAAGAACCAAAAAAAGGGATTCGTTACCTGCAGTTGCTGCCACAGTTGCAGCTGCTTCCACACCCACACCCAGACATTTTCACAGTGGAAAAAGAGAGAGAATACTATTGCAGAACAGAGAAAAAATCACACAGTTCCAATGACTTTCAACCAAACGTGGCCTTAATTTATAAGGAACAAGTTGAGAGTCTGTGAAAATCTTGAACGTCCACGTGTCAAGATCCTGCGTCACTAGGGGGCGTAACCTATACTACGGCTTGTTCCACGCTGGTGTCGTTTTCATCACTCGCCGTCCAATAATATTCTATGGTGGTGAGATATTACATTTCGTGTACTTTGAAATAAACGTAACCATGATTGATTGGGTTTGCTTTTTTATTATACCATATAATAAATCAAAAACTTCATTGTGTTTATCTTTGGTAGAATCAACGAATTTTTTATTTTAATATTTACAAAAATTGTTTTTTATCCTTTAAGATTAGAAATTTTTATTTTAATTAATCCTTAATTAAATGACTAAGATTTCAAGTAATTATTCTAAGTGATACCTATTTATGGTATAATATTATAATATAATATGTCTTATAAATCTCTATATAAAGTATATATTTCGAAGAAGAAGATTAATGATAAAAATAATAAAACTCTTAATATTCTTGTATATATAAAAGACTTTAAAACAATGTTTGGACATTGGTTTCTCCTTCCACATATCAAATGTTGGGTTTTTCGCTTTGATGAAGGAAAAATAAAACTAGATTGGTAGAATATGAATAAAATTAGTAAGGTATATACATCATCGACCTTTGCACCTAGGCTATGAGGATTTTATTATCTTTTGTCTCCTATAAAAACTTTAACCTTTTTAAATAGATGTCAAAATCATTTTTTCTTAATGAATTTATTAAAGAAGAATTCTTTATAAAACAATCTCCTAATTTCGAAGATCCTTCAAAATTAAATCATGTTTTTAAGTATAAAAAAGGCTTTGTAAGGTCTTGATCAAAACTTGGTACAACATACTGAGCAATTTTCTTTAAAAAATGGTTTTGTAAGAGAAAAGATTGATTCAACCTTATTTTGCAAAAAACGCAAGAAAGATTTATTAGACACAACTTCATGCCTTGTTGATTTAAGAACTTAATCAAAACTATATCACTACAAAAATCGTGTATGTGGTGACGATTATTTTCATATAAAGTGATGTTTACAAATGTCACAACAAACGCGTGTGGTGATTCCTCAAACCGCCAAAGAACTGGCTACCACAAAGTTTAATATGGTGGACTTATGCGACCCGTCACAACACCTGTCATTTAACGTTTTGTATAAAGTGACAATCTTTTTATGTATAGTCAAAATTGTCGCCATTTATTTCCCTGAAAAGGATTTCAACGCAAAACATGACACATGTAAACGCCATTATATACAGTATAATGTACATTTTTAACTATCAGTATTATAGTAAATTGTAAAAAATAATACGTCAATTTCAACTCACGTAATTTGAGTACTACATAAATGGAATTCAACCACCAGTTTTTATAATCTTGTTATTTAATAAATCTTTTTGCATAATTAAACAACTAAACATATTTAGTTATATAATTTAATCTGTTTTCATAATAAAATAATTAAATACTATACAAAGTTATAATAAACATTCATTCATTGCATTCAAAAATAGAACAAAGTTGATACATAGTTGTTCAAAAGTACACCAACGAAAATACATAAAATATTTTTAAATATCATAATATGTTCAAACTATAACAACCATTTTTCCTAATTAGTTTTGTTTTCTCATCTTCCTTAATCAGTTTTGTTTCCATTACTTGATTAGGTGATGGGGCATTGTTCAACATTTGACACAATACAAGACACGTCTTAATTTTTCTTGTTCACTCTACAATGTTTTAGTTTGGTGATGAAGCATCACTTCCAACATTAAGTGCCTGAAATAAATAAACAATAGTTGTAAGTTATTCATTTTCAATTTTTATAAATTTATTATTATTTCATCTCACAAGTTTTATCTTGTTGCATCGTCTAATGAGTCTTGCTCACTTTCTCTTTTGTTTTTGTTTGATCTTATACTACACATGAATGAGTTATGTCATTTCACAATACACCTCATAGTGTTTTTTTTATCATCAAAACACATAGAAGATCAATCATGAGATCATCTTATAAGTATTATTTTGTCTATTAACTCGACAATACTATAATAATCCTAATAAAATATTTAGTAAGATTGAAACAAAACGCCAACACAGGAGAAGGTTAAAAAATTCAACACAAGTGTTGGGATTAACATATTGTATTATTTTGTACATGATGCCCCAATGGAGCAAAGCTCACATGGAAGTTTTGTATGCCAAGGTCGAAATGACATATTGATTGTCGCTATTAGCACTAAAGAACACCTTGGTTGTGTGCGTATTGTTGGTTTTGGTGTGGGTGTGTGATAGTAGTTTGGATCAACTTCTCACCCCAACTATTCTCTAGGATATGTGAGTCAAGATGGAGCAACTAGCTACACAGTTGACTCGGATACTAACACCACAATTAACTGAGAAGATAAAAGCACAAGGTACTGATGAATTGAGGCATGAGTTCGAACATGGTTAAAGTCCATGGGTATCTCCTAAAAGCAAAATACGGTCAAGCCAAATGTATTTCCTGCTCGTGGTCGTGTTAGCACAAAAGGTAGTTGTTCTGCCGATGACTTAGAAGAGGAGGAAACACACACGGATATTTCCTAATGGTGTAGGTTGTTTATTGAAGAAGTTCCTCCTTGTCTAATGGCCATTAGGAGAGTATATCCAAGAGGTTCAACTATGAACAACGTGTCATGCAAGATGGGTTCACTAGAGTGGTGATTGAACAAGTTAGATGCGCAAGTTTTGCAGTTCCAATGCCCATAACGAAGGTAAACTAGTGGAGAGGCACTTGGAATATTCATTGCATGGGCTACACATATGATTAAGGCCCTTTCAAAAAATTATCAAGTATATTTCATTAATTTCTCTTAAAAGTTATTTAGATTGATACCTAATGTTTGTTACTATGTTTTACATCAGAATTTTAGAAATTTACCTTTAAAGTTTTTATATGAAGACTAGAAGAGGGTGAGCAAAGCTCTTCCAGATACACCATTGAAAGACACCCACAATTGGTGGCCCAAACGTTTAGCCTAAAAAAAGTAGAGTAAAACTTCCACAGTCGGTGAAATGCCGAGTTGGGAACAAAGAATGGAGAAGGCAAGAATAAATGCCCATCTATTTTGGTGTAGCTGGGCAGGAGCCACATTTAGCTCGGTCAACAACTCTTTTTCAAAAATGGTTAAGGGAAGACGCAAAATAACTTTTTTGAAACGATTGAGTAGAAGAAACAAAATGGACCCTCAGGGTCCGAGGATTCATCGCAGTATATTGGCTCATCTTCCCTACATGGAACTATGTTCAATCTATCATCCTCTTTACCAAAATGACAACCATTTTTTCTTAAGGTTACGATAAGCTTATGCGAGGTGTAAGAAGAGGTTTCATCTAAAAGGTTTTGGGGTGCCCAGCGATACAAGATTTTGTAATCCATTGCAGATTATATCTAAAACACAAACGCAAAACAAATACAAACATTTTTCCGACCAAGTAGTATGAGCAAATTTAGAATAAAATGAAGGCATGATCGAAGTTCCTAGAATACGATCAGCAAGTAAGAAACAATCATCAACAGAAAATGGTGAATCCATAAAAAATCCCAACTCAGGTAATGTGATTAATAATATGAAATGCTTGATGATGAGCTCAGGAAGTATAATCGGTAAATGAATGCTCGATGATGGAGAATGGTAAAGAAGAAATACATGTTACAATGAATGGGTGAGAGAAAGAAGTTTTCTTTGATGTAGAAGATCTGATGGCACAAGAGGAAGAGGAAAGCTTTGGGAAGAAGTTTTGAGAGTGCAAGAGTTTCTAGAGAGTGAAGGTTATATAAGGGTAAGAGAAAGGAGATTTTAGAGATTTTGGGGAAATAAAACAATAAAATGAGAATAAGCTTTCGAACGTTGGGAATGCCAAGCGGTAACGCTTTCTCATCGTTGATGAGGATGCCACGTGTACGCTTTGGATTGAGTATGGTGAGACGTCACCTCAGAAACGCTTCGTGCATCGCGTTACACCTACCCACTGAAAAACCGTCAGGTCAGCCGCCAAAGAACTCAAAGCCTCTGCGCTTAGCCAAGCTCAGCTCGAGCCTGGGAAGCTTGTGTACCGGAGAGGAGTGCTCGAGACCTCGATTTGAGCTTGCGTGTAGGTCAGCTCGGTTGTTGGGTCCAAAGCGCGAGTTATGAGTTTGGCCCAGTTATATTGGTAATCTCGATGGAGAATAATTAAAACAATAAGTTTTGTCATATATTGGTTGTTAGTTAAATATGTATATGTTAATAGATAAGTGTATGCGTCAATATATTTGTCGTTGTTAACTGAATAAACATATGCATAAAGCTGTTAATTGAAAAGATAAAGTTAATAAGTAGAGAGCACTCGAGAATAAAGGTGTATAAGATTTTCTTCTATTATAGCACCGTGAGTGAAGGTGCCTATGAACAAAATGTTTTTCTGTTACATATACTTTTGGTTGAGATTATATTCTCACGAGTGAAAGTTGTTAAACGAGTAAGTTATAAAAGGGGCTTGAGACCCCAGGTAAAGGTACGTTGTTTCTGAATACTAGACTGAACTGAATACTTATCTTATTTGCGTAAGCTCTTACTGACTTGATCGTCGGAGTGTGATCAACAGGTACCGAACAGAGCCACGTTCCAGTGCAACGAGAATATGCATAACAGAATCTAGAGGAGTCAAGTTAGAAGCGGAGCTTTCCACTCAAGTCAACCGAAGAGAAAGTCAACCAGCGAGAACAACAGGTTAGGAAAATAATAAATTAATCAAAATTATTTATAAAAAAAACATAATATATTACATTAGCTCATGGATTAACCCATATAAAAAGTGATATATCACAACGATTGTTCTTTAGAACCGATGTAATATCCCTATGTTGGACATTTACAGTGGTTATTCTTTATAACCAATGAACATATTACAGCAGTTGTTCTATAGAACCGATGTAAAAACTCCACCTTTTTACATCATAAATTTGTTATTTTATATTGGTTACTACTTAAATCTAATGTAATATTGTATAGTTTACATCGGTTAAAAAAATGATGTAAAATGATATACTTTTTACATTATTGGTATTTATATCTATGACAAAATCAATGTAATAAGTTTAAATAACCGTTGTAAAATATATTTTTTTTACCAGTAGTTGTTGCTACCACACGTAAAAACTTTTTACGAACATGAGACAATTTTTTTCCCTTATTATTAAATATGATTTTTTTAAAATATTATAAGATCAGAAAATCGTGACAAAGTGACACAATTTTTATCTTATTAAAGTGAAGTAACAACAAATTAACATAATTTTAGTTCAAACATAATTATTGAGAAAGTGTCACCTTGACTTCACGTAACTTACTTTCAATAAAATCATACCGTGTTCTCATGACTTCTCCAATCTCATAGAAATAATTCCATTTTGATGAAAAGAAACCTCGTACTACTAAAAAAACCCTAAAAATAACACCACCATGCATACATACATAGAAGACAGAGAACACGACTCCACCCACTCTGAAGATCTCATGGGATCTCGAACTAGCACAGTGCATCTGCCACCATAATCACACTGCCTTTTTCTCTTTCGTGAGAGCTCAAAACCCTACCCCTTTCACTATATATAGGCAGCTTCATGAAGGGCTAGGGGCACGTAGAAGAAGGAAAAACCAAAGAAAGAGTGGAAAAGGAGAAGAGGAAAGAAAGGTGCAGAAAGAGGTATGTGCCTGCATCAGTATTCTTGTGTGTGCCTGCATGTTCATAGCATCAACATTCTGAAGAAAACCACCATACACCACCCTACTCACTTCGTTCTTACCACTTTGTTTTCACTTTCCTCCATTTCAGTGCAATAATTTAGAGAACCCGATTTCTGTACAGGTTCATCACCAATTATGTATAATCAACTACATGTTCTTAATGTTTGGACACTGATACCATTATTCTTGTAACTTGTAAAATAAAAGTTTTCAAATTAGAAAGATATTAATACACAACTTTGTTTTGTCTTTTTGTCACGTAATATTAAGTAGTTTTGTTTTTATTTATCTTCAACTTTCAATTTTGGTTGTACTTTGGAATCTTGTTTTTAAACCTTTTTATGCCACCCCCATAAAATATCTTCCGGATTATGTAGTCCGGATGGATTATGTAATCCGGAAGCTGAAAAGGACTTCCGGATTACATAATTCAGAAACTAATCATGCATATGAAAAAAGGCTTCTGGATAATATAATCCGGAAGCTAATTACAAATTTGGAAAAAGATTTCCGGATTACATAATCCAAAATATTACTGAAGGATAGTTTTGGAATATTGAAATGTAGGGAGGTGGGAGAAGAATATATGGAGGTGCAGGAAGAAGCAGCCCTTTCTCTGTTATGTGTTTGCTGCCCCATTTTTAGGTGTCAATTTTTGGTACAGGTAGGGATCACTCCCCTATTTAGTTTATGGTTGCTTCTCCTGCACCTCCATACCTTCTTCTCTCACCTTCATAGATTTTCGTATTTCCAAAAATGTCCCTCTGTAATATTCCGGATTACATAATCAGGAAGTTATTTTTGAAATTTGTAATTACCTTCCGGATTATATAATCCGGAAGTCTTTTTTCAGATGCATGATTACTTTACGGATTACATAACTCGGAAGTCTTTTTTAACTTCCGGATTATGTAATCCGGAAGTCTTTTTTCAAATGCGTTTCCGGATTACATAATCCGGAAGTTATTCTTGGGGGTGACACAAGAAGGATAAAAATGTATTTTCATGTTGTGTATGGAGGTGCCAGAAGAAGATATGGAGGTGCAGGAAGAAACAGTCTTAGTTTATTCTTAAATATGGGCCCATTCATTTGGACTAGCATCTTCATTATTTGCCACTCGTTTTTCATATATGCACCTTCACTTTGTTTTTGAAAAGTCTGGGTCTATAACTTTCATCTACTTTTTTTATTATTTACAGCATGATTTTTATATTTTCATCATCAGGTTTTTTGTCCATACCTTCGGCCCAGTGTTTCTACTATTTACCACCTATTTTTACATACACAATCACCAACAGTTTTTTTTGTGTGTGATAATTAAAATAAATAATAATATAATTTTTGGCACTATTCTCTTATTGATCATATGGTGTTGGTTATTATTTTCAAATTAAGTTTATTTTTTATTGTTATTGACTAGAAGTATGTATTTTTTTAGTATGTTATATATTATTATAATTTTTTTGATTTTTATTTTCATTTTTTAAATTTTTTTAATAAATTTTCGATGAAGACACACATGGACAAAATATATTCATTACTTGGAGATATGGATATGATATAAATTTCATACCTATTAAATAAAAAATAATATAAATTTTTATTAATATTATAAGATATTCTCAATTTATTTGATACTCTTTTCAAGAATTAAGTAATTATAATTATTTATTGTTTTTTATACGGAAGAAAAAAAAATGTTTTTTTGACAAGAATTATAGATAACATCATATTTTCTTTACTTTATTTTTATTTTTAAAAAATATTTTGATAAATATTATCGATTACAAACTACGAATATATTCCTAAATGGAGATAAAAATATCATACAAATCTCTTATCATTGAGTATTGAAAATAAAAATAAATATAATTTTTTACTAATATTTATATACCAACTCCAAAATAAATGCAATGTGAGGTCAATATTATGAATAATGATGACTAGCATTTATAAGTGTTTTGAAAAATCATGCTGCCGAAAGCTACCATAGAGTGGATGCAACTCAATTATGCAGACATTTAACTAAGACGTGAAAAAGGAGTATAAAATATATAATGACCAAGCAAAAAGTTCTCATACTAATTTTTTTCTCTTATCTCTTTTCGAATGTAAGTAGCTTAATTTTCAAGTAATCTCAAGTAATAATAGGTTTCACATAGAGTGTAATTATTGAACTCAGTTATTTTAATAATAATTCATTTGTATATGTGTACTACATAACACATACCAACCAAAATGCTTAAACTCAGTTT